>NW_016806471.1:536691-538829 GCF_001698545.2 Rhinopithecus bieti
ATTTTTTGAATTTCCAGCTTTTCTGCACTGCTTTTTCCCCATCTCTGTGGTTTTATCTGCCTTTGATCTTTGATGATGGTGACGAACTGATGGGGTTTTGGTGTGGGTGTCCTTTCTGTTTGTTAGTTTTCCTTCTAACAGTCAGGACCCTCAGCTGTAGGTCTGTTGGAGATTGCTTGAGGTCCACTCCAGACCCTGTTTGCCTGGGTATCAGCAGCGGAGGCTGCAGAAAATAGAATATTGCTGAACAGCGAGTGTAGCTGTCTGATTCTTGCTCTGGAAGATTCGTCTCAGGGGTGTACCCTGCCATGTGAGGTGTGAGGTGTCAGTCTGCACCTAGTGGGGTATGTCTCCCAGTTAGGCTACTCAGGGGTCAGAGACCCACTTGAGCAGGCAATCTGTCCATTCTCAGATCTCAACCTCCGTGCCGGGAGATCCACTGCTCTCTTCAAACTGTCAGTCAGGGTCATTTATCTCTGCCAAGGTTTCTGCTGCTTTTTGTTTAGCTATACCCTGTTCCCAGAGATGGAGTCTACACAGACAGGCAGGCCCCCTTGAGCTGCGGTGGGCTCCACCCAGTTTGAGCTTCCTGTTGGCTTTGTTTACCTACTTAAGCCTCAGCAATGGTGGGTGCCCCTCCCGCAGCCTCACTGCTCCCTTGCAGTTAGGTCTCAGACTGCTGTGCTGGCAATGAGGGAGGCTCCGTGGGCATGGTACCCTCCCAGCCAGGTGTGGGATATAATCTCCTGGTGTGCCATTTGCTAAGACCCTTGGTAAAGTTCAGCATTAGGGTGGGAGTTACCCAATTTTCCAGGTGTTGTGTGTCTCAGTTTTGGTTGTTTGGGAAAAGGAATTCCCTTCTCCCTTGCACTTCCCAGGTGAGGTGATGGCTTGCCCTGCTTCAGCTCTCGCTGGTCGGGCTGTACCAGCTGACCAGCACTGATTGTCCAGCACTCCCCAGTGAGATGACCCGGTACTTCAGTTGAAAATGCGGAAATCACCCATCCTCTGTGTCGCTTATGCTGGGAGCTGGAGGCTGGAACTGCTCCTATTCGGCCATCTTGCTCCAGGATTGTAGAATGAGGTTTTAAGTGTCATGAGGGCAGTGGCCAAGTATCCTGGTCCTCACGGAACCCAAGAGCTGGGTGCATAGGGGCTGCACAGTACAGTCTTCCAGGCTGATGGACTCTATGGCTTACCTGTCATGGTTTGATTATGACAGCCATGGCAAAATTGTCTTCTCTCCCATCCTTTAGTGTGAACAGCTAGAGTTTCTTGGAGCTCCTCCTTGGCTGAGATTACAATGTGCTTACACAGCCTCTCCCTTATTCTCTGAATCGCTACTCCCAGAATCCTGCCTTATAGTCCAGTATAAAATTTTATTTCCATTCTTGCTTCAAAAGAAAATGAAAGATCCATGCTAGTCAGTGTGCTCTGGGCTTCTTTGGAAAAGAAGTTTGCATCCTTGGCATAGAGAGAGACCAAATGCCCCATCTGTGGGATTCAGGGCCTTGGGGGTGATGCCCATGCCCATGGCTCTCTACAGCCCACCTGGCCTCTCCATCAGGCCTCCCCAGAGAAGGTCCTAGTCCCCATCACAGCAATAAGGAAACCTGAGGCGGTGTCCCTATGGGCCAGGCAATGACTGTTGATATGGCGGTGGTTCACTAACAAGTACACATCATTATTAAACATTATCATTCAAAAGAGTGCACATTCTGTGTTTGTTTGCTTGGTCCGTGTGAAACAAAGTAAAACCACACTGACACTCTCTCTGTTGCTGGAGGAAGGGAATGTTTGGTCCCTGTGCCACAGGAGTTAGCATTTCTACTGAAGCAGCAAAGTTCAGGGACCCACATGAAGGAGCCTCAAAAGAGTTCCCTTTCTCTGTGCAGTTCTAGAGTGTGATGAACTCCTGTCTTCATTTCCCATGCGCTTGTTATTGATTCTGGCATAGACTGCTCAGTGCTCTAGGAGGAAGAAAAATGAATTGGCATGCTAATTTTGAACTTTTAATTTCATCCTTTTCCTCCTTCTCCTCCACGAACTTTCTCTGTTCCTCTGTCTTATTTGTCCGTCATCCCATTCCTTCCCCTGCCCTCCCTTCCCTTCCCCTCCCCTGCCCTCCCCTCCCTTCC
>NW_016806471.1:539300-546501 GCF_001698545.2 Rhinopithecus bieti
AGCCTTTGTAGCCACACTCTTAAGATGTGGAATCCCTAGGACTATGGCTTCACTCTCCTCTGATCCCCATCTTTAACATGAGCCTCTTGTTAGCCTGTCTCTTGAAGAGTGGGAGTGCAGCAGTGGCATCAGGAACTCTGAGGGCTTGTTCCAGGAGTGACTGTACTGATGATCTCACTAAACTGGTTTTCACTTCCTCAACTTCCACCCATTGTCTGCTGGTCTCTTGCAGGTTCTCCCTGCTGTCCCTCCTCACACCCATTTCATAAAATCTCTTTTCCGATTTTACAAAACCAAGGCACTCATCATTCCTGAATTTTCCTCTGGCACACTGTTTTAGGGTGTAAATGCGTACAGAAAGCCAAACCTCCTGTATTAATCAAAGCACCAGAAACTCACAGAGGGTGCCTCTCCTTACTGATTTCACTCGTTTTCTTTAAGAAATGGTGTTAGACATGGAGTATGTTGGCCCTTTTGTGGGGGGGGCATAGACAATGGCAGTCTATGACCATTCTGTTTCATGACCCCACCTCTTCCAAGACCTGACTATTGTCAGAGATGCTCAGCTGTTGTGGGATAATATGGTAGGTGCAAAGCAAAGAGAGTTGGGAAGAAATAATGGATGCTAAAAATGACCCTGTTACACAAATTTAATTACAAGCGGTTATGTTCAGGTATTCTCAATACTCATTCCTGGGAAGCATCATTATCCAGAAAGAAAAGCGCCTTAGAATAGCTGAAAGTATACAGATTAGGGACACAGATTGTGTTCAACATAATGGGCATGTTTTTGAGGATGAGTAAATGTTAAAATGTATGTGAATAAAGCTTTAGCTGATTTCTTTTACATTCAGTGTGTGTTATTCAATAGGTTAGTTAACACCTATTTTATAAAATGGTATCATGAACTATTTATGTCAGTCCTCATCTTATTTCTTCTTATGAAATGCTTAATTTCTAGATCTGATTAATGAAGAATAAAATGATACCGTAGCTATAACAATGTTTTACCAGTGTGTACCTTTCTCTTTAAATAGAGGAGAAAATCTTGGTCATAATGTCTCAGAAAATTAATGGCATTATTTCTGAAATTATATTCATAATTCTGATTTAATGATTTTGAAAAGCTGAGAGATTCAATTCATACATGTGCCCACATTTACCAAAGGACTAACAAGAGTTTGATACTTCTTGCTCCATAAATAACACATATTTGCTGCAGATTACACTGCATTATTTGAAATGAAGTAGTGAGACGCAGCATAAAGATTTATTGTTGTTTTTATAAATTATAAGAATAGACTGTATTTGCTTTGTATCAGCATAAACTTGATTTGACTGCTTTTAGTATTCTACCTTAAAAAACACAGTTCCACGATATATTGCTGAGTATTTTTTAACAGTATTTCTGAAATGTCTATTAGTCCATTTACTTAAATTCAAAAATGAAGTCAGACATTTTATGACATAAAGTGACTCTGATTGGGCTGATCATTTGATAGTCATGACTGATGTTACTAACTAGGTTATTCGGCAGTCATGGCCCCATTTGCAAGTGAGCTAAGTCTATATTTAAAGAGTAGGATGAGATAAGAGAAGTTTATTGTAAAACATTATCTTGTTAAAGATGTACTGAAATTAATATTTTCAATTTTACCAATTCTATCTGGGCATTTTGTGCTAAAAAATGTGCATCTCCCTGGAAAACAATGGGCACAAATAATAGTATCTTAGTAAGTTTTGGTAAAGTCATTTTGGTATTTCTCCCAGGTATGGAGACAGTGAATGATTCTAATAGGTTTTTTTCTTTAAGTGAATAAATGAAAACGTACATACGCTTATATGGTTTGGATCTGTGTCCCTGCCCAAATCTCATGTTAAACTGTCATCCCCAGTGCTGGTTGGAGGTGATTGTACCCTAGAGATGGTTTTCTCATGGTTTAACACCAACCTCCTTGGTGATTTCGTGGTAATAGTAACTTTTTCTGAGATCTGGTTGTTTAAAAGTGTGTGGTACCTCCCCCCTCTCTCTTTTCCTCCTGATCTGGCCACGTGAAGTGTTGGCTCCCCGTTTGCCTTCTGCCGTGATTGAAAGTTTCCTGAGGCCTTCCCACAAGAAGTCACTATGCTTCCATGCTTCCTGTACAGCCTGAAGAAGTGCAAGCAAATTGAACCTCTTTTCTTTATAAATTACCCAGTCACAGATACTTCTTTGTAGCAGTGCAAAAATGAACTGGTACACACACACACACACACACACACACATGCACACCCCTTTTCAATTCAGGTGGTTTCCAATTTGCTGTCAGCACAAGCGAAGAGGTGCCTAATCAAACTGTCCTGTGATAGATCACTAAAAATAATTTTAAATAATAGTTCAAGTGATTTTCAGCTTATAGAAGGAATTTTAGAAACTGATATTGCTATAACAAAACTCCTTCCAATCCCGTCTCTTTCAAAAGGACACATCTTCTGAGAGCTAACGCCTACTGAAACGTAAGAAGTAGAGAGATGTGGAACATGAATAAAAATATTTTTGGGGCATAGGAGCAGTAACATTTGAACACGATTGATCTGGAAGGTCCCTTTCAGCTCTGATAATCTGTGCCTGTCACTCACATCTGTGTCCCTTTCATACTTTCTCGGGATCCCTTCTCTGCTCCCCAGGAACCCCAGCTGACCTTAGCCTCTCGCAGCCCCTTCCGGCCCCACTGCCGTGGCTTACATAGGCCTTCCTGTCTCTGTATGGACCATGCTCCACACCCTCCCTGCCCTCCCCACCCTTCTTATCCAAATCACTCTCCTCCCAGCCCTGCCTCTTCACTTGTGTTTTCTAACCATATTAATGTTAATAAAATATTGATGGTTAACCTCTGCCTCTCCAAACCTTCTACCCTGTATCTACAAGGATTGAAAGGGAGCCTTAGATACCACTCCTAGCCACCCCATCAAACAGGTTGGGCCACTTTTGACTCTCTTGAGTCCATCCAGGCTGATCTCATGTCCCTGTGTATGAGAATCACCGTGAGAAGCCCCAGACCTATGCCACTTCTGCCTTCTGTAGCCCATTTTTTCTGTTCCCATCTCCCACCTTGTCCTCCCCAACTCTTGAACACTTGTGTCTGCTAGAATACGTGGTCCATCAGCAGCAGCCTCCCCCCGCCCCATTCTAAACCTCTTGTCTGAATTCTCCCTTCATTTTCTTGCCCTAACTAAAGCCTAGCTTTCCCCCCAAAACAGGGCTTTTCTAGATCTTTCTGGAGTGAGGGCTATTTATTTGCCCTTATCCCTTATACCACAGGATGTGGAGGAAAGCTAAAGATCCTGCCTTCTCTTCATTGTTGCTTCTAATCTGTCCTCTCCTCTCTTTTCTTTAAATATGCAGATCTGAATCTTGTGTCTTCAGAGTATGCCGCCCACTCCTCTTCTAACTACAGTTAACTTCTAATCCGAGAGTTATGCCTCTTAGTTTTCAATGATTTTAGCTGCTGGCTTACTGTTTCTCTGACTCTCTTTCTATCTTAATTCTGGGTGATTTCCATATATACATGCATAATCCCTTCAACTCTTGACCTTCTAGTTCCTTGAATTTCTTTTTTCTCTAATGAATGCATTCTTTCTGTTGTACTCCACCCCTTGATCTCATGGCTGGATTCTGCCCTATCCTTACTAACAGCCCACTTTCTGACCTCACCTTTTATTTTTCTAGCTCATTTCTTCTAGTACTCTGACTTCAATAAACCCTTCATACTCAGCTTAAAATACATTATTCTACTCGTTATACCCATCCCTTGTATTTGCCCCTTAACTTCTTTGTCCTATTTTAATACTCTCTTGGGAGAACTAAGATCCTAAGCAAACTCTCCACAATCTCTGCACCTACACTCATGCAGCTAATCTGAAAAAGAGAAAACACATAATCATGCTGATCATCTTATGGGCTACCATCTTATGGGCTACTTTAAGTTGTGTTAAAAGAAAAACCTTAGGCCAAATTAAATTTAAAAGAGTTTAATTAAGCAATGAACAATTCGCAAACTGGGCAGTCCCCCAAATCACAGGAGATTCAGAGAGACACCAGCGCAGCCGCATGGTGGAAGAAGATTTACAGACAAAAAACGGGAAGTGATGTACAGAAATCAGAAGTGAGGTGCAGAAACAATGGGATTGGTTACAGCTCAGCGTTTGCCTTATTTGAATACTCGGCAGTGTAGGGGTGATTGAAGTATGGCTGCTGGGATTGGCCAAGACTCAGATGTTGGCCAGTGTTACAGATGCAATGTTACAGATGCATATTCCCAAGTTAGGTTTTCAATCTTGTCTACCTATTAAGTTAGGCTGCAGTTCATCCACAAGGACTCAGTTATAGAAGTACAGAGTCCTTCTCCGGCCATACGTAACTCACTTTAACCGTTGAGTCACAGTGTTCCCTGGCATTCATACTGCATTCCATCTATTTGCCTCTATCTTAAAACCTTCACCATATGTTCCTTCACCATCATTCTCAGCTGACAACATTGCTTCAATTTTGTCAGTGAAGTAGGAAGCAATCAGAGGAGAATCTCCACATGTTTGTACCATCACATCTACCCATCTACCAGCATCTACACCCATAAGCTTCCCAAGCGTCAGTGGAGGTGAACTCTACATGTACCCCTCTAAGGCCACAACACCACACATTTCACCCACCCCCACCTACTGAAGGTTATTGTTCCAGCATTTCTCTCTCTTTCCCCTATACCATCCATATTTCTATTTCTAGTAAATCATTATCATCATCATACCCAACGTCCTTATTTCTCCCATCTTAAAAAAGTCCCTTAAACCCACCAACATGTCCTTCAGTCAGTGAATGAATAAATTGTGGTACATCCAAATAATAATCTTGTATTATTCAATGCTAAAAAGAAATGAGTTATTAAACTGTGAAAATACATGAAGAATCCTTAAATGCAAATTACTAAGTGAAAGAAGCCAATCTGAGAAGGCTATATGCTGTATGATTCTAACTTTATGACATTCTATAAAAGGCAAAGCTATGGAAACAGTAAAAAGATCAGTTGTTTCAAGGAGGTGGGATGAATCATTGTGGCAGAGAGGATTTTTAGGGGAGTGAAACTACTCTTTATGATACTATAATGGTGGGTGCATGCCATTAGACTTTTGTGCAAACCCATAGAATGTACAACAAGAGTGATCCCTAATGAATACTATTGACTTTAGGTCATAATGACATGTCAGTTTAAGTTCATTGATTGTAACAAATGCACCACTCTGGTGGGGGAATTGATCACGTGTGAAGCTGTGCATGAATGGGAGAAAGGGGTATATGGGATATCTCTCTACCTTCTACTCAGTTTTGCAGGTAACTCAAAACTGCTCTAAAAAATAGTCTTTAAAAATATGTCTTTTGATTTCACCACACCTCGCATTTCTCTGCTCCACTTTAGAGCAGAGAAATAACTGCGTCTACCTCAAAATAATTGCGTCTACCCACTACCTCCAATTCTTGTCCTCCTATTTTCTGTTAATCCCATGTCAAACAAGATTTTGTCTTCAACCCCTCTACCAAAACTACCCACATTTAAGGTCACAATGACTTCAATGCTGCTAAATCCACATCAATTCTTAAAACTGATATTTTCCCTTTCAGTAAACGTTTCATGGTTATTCATTCCTTACTCCTGAAAACACATTCATCCCATAGCTTCCTAAACACCACACACTTGATTTTACTCCTACGTTTCTGGTCATATTTTAATCTTTTTTTCTGTTTTCTCCTTTTCTACCTTGTCTTTTATTATTGGAGTGCCTCAGGGCTCAATTCTTGGATGTTGTTCTTTTCCATTACATTTACTGCCTGGCTGATGTCATCCTATCCTATGGCTTTAAATCCCACCAATGTGCTCATAACCTATATCTCCAGTACAGATATGGCCACTTAATTCCTGATTCCTACTGCTTATTCGGTAGTGATTGTAAGAGTTAAAGAGGAAAGAAACATGAAATGTGGCTTAACAGTCAAAGACAAGTTTTAGATAAAACCTGAGAGGGGTTTCTGGCCGATTTTGGTCAGGAGTGTTTTCTCTTAGAGACTAAGAGTATATATTGCTTTTAGGGTGAGGTGCTTACTTCAAGCTTGGAATGTTTCTGTGTGAGGGAGAAGTTTTGTGGTGGGGTTGGAATGTCTCAGGGAGGAGGGGAGGTTATTTTGGGGCTGACATCTTTCGGGCTGGAGGGGGATTATTTGAGGCTAGCATGTCTCTGGTCAGGGAGGAGTTTGGAATGTTTCTGGTTGAAGATGTTGTGGTTTATGGTCATGATGACCTTAGCCATTACACTGATGCCCTTTGGATTTAGGTGGTTTTTCAGTAAGGCGAACTTTAGAATGAGGGGCTTGTCCAAGATGGCGATGCTCAGCTCTGGCAGTGATGTCTAATAGAAATAGCAAACTTAACATGTCCAAGTGATGTTTCCCTACACCCTCTTTGCCATGCTTTTCTCTATCAGAGCTCATGGCAACTCCATCCCTCCATCAAAATAGGCTGAAATGCCTAGGTAGCATTCCTGATTCTGTGTCATACCTTTCATGAAATCATGTTACTTCTTCCTTTAAAATATATCCAGCATCTGGCCCCTTCTCACCAACTCTTCTGCCACCACTCTCATCTTGCCTGAATTTTTGTAATAGATTCCTAATGGCTTATTTGTTCTAATTCATACCTATCCCTTTATAATCTATTCTTAATATGATAGCCAGAGTGAGCCATTCCCATGGTCCAAGGCTCAAAACCCTGCCATAGCTCTCCAGGTCATTTCAGCTGGAGCCTAAGTACTTAGTAATACTATGCCCTGCATGGGGTAACAGTCTGTCCCATTACCTCTCTGACATTACCTCCAGTGACTCTCCTCTCAATCTTCTGTAGCCCCTTCCTCAAATAGCTCAGGCCATTTGTACTGGCTATTTCCTCTGCCTGGAGCATTCTTCCCCTAGGTAACCGCAAGGCTCGTTTCCTCTCCATGATCAAATTTTTTGTTCAAAACTGTCTATTTAAGGTCTACTCTGACTAACCAGTTTTAAATTGTGCTCCCCTTACCATGCTGAATATTTTCAGGGCAGTTTTTTCAACTTTTTTGTGTTTCTTTTATGTATTGTCTTTCCCCCTATAATGCATGCTTTATTAAAGGATATATATATATA
>NW_016806471.1:546631-567178 GCF_001698545.2 Rhinopithecus bieti
TATTTATTAGAGAATTATATATATAGACACACATATAGTCTGTCTTCATTGTTGTATAATAAATATATAAATATAAATAGTGTATAAATATATATTATATATAAGTATATAAATGTGTGTGTGTGTGTGTGTGTGTGTGTGTGTGTGTGTGTAGTCTTCATTGTTGTAATCTTAAGGCCTGGCTATTGTCTAAGAATATTAAGTGCTCAGTGAATACAATTGATCATCATTATCCATGAATTCTGTCTTTGCAAATTCACCTACTTGATAGAACTTAATTATAACCCCCAAATTCACATATTCTACTTTTGTGGACTTTCAGATACACACACAGAGTGGTGAAAAAGTTGAGTCACCTGGCACAGAAGTTCCCAGCTCAGGGGAACAAGGCGATGCTGTGCCATCTTGCTTCAGCTCTCATACTATGAGAGAGGGTCTTCTCATGGTCTAGTTGGTGTCATCTTTTCATGTTTTATGGTTTTGGTTGGTGTTTTTGCTGTTGAAATTGCTCTCCAAGCAGAGTGCTAAAGTGCTGTCTACTGTTTCTAACTGCAAGAAGTCTGTGATGCACTTTATGGAAAAAAATAAGTGTTAGATAAGTTTTGTTCATGTATGAGTTATAGTGCTGTTGGTGTGAATCCAATGTGCGTGTATATATATATGTACACACACACAGAAAGGTGTCTTTAAACAGAAGTACATATAGAACAAGGTTGTGTATTGATTGATTGACAATAAGGTTGTGACCACAGGCTTACAGGAACCTCACCTTGTATTTCCCCTAGGAGCAATGGCTCAATATTTGCTAACTCAGTGTTTGCAGAGACTTTATAGAGCATACCTATCAAAACACTAAGAATACTAAGAATAAACTTGATTTATTTAATTGAATGAAATATATTTGCATTTTAAAAGAGGTCTATTGTTAAATAAAACTAATCTCTCTTGCAGTTTCAGGCAATTTAGGATGGTAATCAGACCAGTCTCTTCAAGTAAGACTAGGCATCCATTGTCTTACTTGCTACTTCTAAAGACCCTACTGAATGGACCAGAGAAAGATATTGGTCCTCACTTTACAGGTGGAGAGTGAAGTTCCAGAGGACTTTTCAGGCCCTCCTGAACTGAAGCTCACCATACGTGAGGAAGCTGTTACTCCATAGACGGCAGACCTTGCTAGTCTAGCTCTTTATATCAGGCTCTCATGAGTCCCAGGCTTGCTCGGTGGTTTTAGTCTGAGTCTCTTATCAGGACAGACTGAGCTCCTCAGCCTCCATGCCTCACCTCATCCCACCTCTATCTTAATTCTTTCTTATTTTTTTGGACCACAGTTCTTTGTCCAATTCTGGCCTCCTTATTTCACTCTCTGGTTCTTCGGATTCTGATGTCTTCTTTTTCTCTTCTCATTCTGCTTTGTTTTTGTTTTATTCTCTCACTAGATAACTGCTTTCTTCTGAGACATAGATAAACCACAAATTCAGTAACAATCGGATACTGACCATAGCCACAATCTTTTATAGATTTAAATCCATCAATAGCATGGACTATAACAGAGTTATCCATCAAAAAGTCACAGCACCATGCACTCTCTTGCACAAAATAGGCACCAAAGTACTTATTAAATTGAGTTGAATGGTCAGGTGAACCATTAAACATGAGTGTCTAGTGAATATCTGGAATGAAGAGATGCAGTTGTGTTTACTGAGGGGATAAATCATTTGGGTCTCTTTCTTCCCAGATCCCCAAAACAAGTCCTATAAATGTCCTCAGAGCCTCACTCTCTGGCTGTACAAGTTGGGAGATGCCCAAGACCCTGATTTAGAACCATTCCCAAAGGATGCCTCCTATTCCTCTAAATTCTAGATTTTTCCCACCATAGCTCTTTCCAACATGGTTCTGGATTCAAGTGGGATTGCCAAGTGGAAGTATCTGGAGATCTGTCAACACTTGTTGATCAGCCCTAATATGAACAGTTCTAAATAACACACTATAAACTGTTTACTTTTCTGGCTGTAATTGCTTAAAGAAACAAACAAACTTGATAACATTTAACAATAAGAACTCTGTTGATTGGAAATTCACACCTGTACCCTTTATTCTATCACTTCTCAGAAAGGAATGGAATAGTAATTTTTTGAAATTGAAGCTGTTAGAATAGATGGTACACTTGGGGAGTTTGTAAGCACACACAGTGTGGATGTGTGTGTGTGTGAGGACACCAGCTCACACATTCCTGAGCCGCCATCTGTACTGTTTGTATTCATTGATCAATCACAGAACTTTATGGGATGAGTCCTAATATATTCTACCTTTTTGAAATTTATTGCAATGTGAATTCCCTGACAGAGAACTTTCTGTTATGTTCCCAGAAAACATATGAAAGTGCCTGTTAGTCAGCACATTTAGAGTGGCTCCAGCCATGAGATTAGATCTCAGATTAAGAGGAGCCCTTGTGTTCAAGGCCATGTCCCTAGAAGACCACAAAGGTTTAAGGACAAGAGAATGGGGTTGAGGCCTAACTCTGTCTCTTTCTCCAACCCTATCTCCTTATATGCCCACTGCCACATCTATCTCCACATCCTCTGTGTGTCTGCAGGGGCACATTCACAATATTCAATGGCCGTGGTAGCCTGGGCAATCACCCATCAAAATATACACAGGCTGTGGCACTCCAAAAGAGCCCTGAGGTCCCCTCCTATGACAGGCACTACCACTGTGATTATTGAATCTTGGGGAAATTGGAAGGTCCCAGAGGACAGTGGCTCTTTATCAGCTCGTTCAGAGGCATTTCAATATTTTAACAAGTACAACCACATCACATCATACAGATCACAGAACTGCTTAGCTGTATTTGTGCAATATATTGGCCTCAGCCTTCAAAATTGACTCAGATAGTTATCTTCACAGGAAGGTATGCTGGAGGCTTTCCAGAATCATTCATCCTGTGCAAGAAATGGAGAGAGCTGAGTCTTAATCTCAGTTTGGCTGCTAACTTGCCTATGACCTTATTAAGGCAGTCACTTAACCTTGTGAGCCACAGTTCACTCATATGCAAACAAAACAAAACAAAATAACCAACTGGCTGGTTTCTTTACAGATTTATCCAGATTCTCATTCTGGAAAGGAAGAATAATGAGAGGAAGGATGATGAGAGATGAGGCAGAAGGATGGTAAGAGCTAAGATTTGGATCATAGCCAATGATAACAGTGTCTTTCATCTGTACAGGATTTTACAGTTTCTTGAGCATTTTCATTATACTAAAACAAACTGTTTCCAGAGCACTAGTGTGTGTGTGTATTCTCCACAACAGAAAGTTCAGAGCTCATAGCATAGCCTAAGAGAAGAGACTGACACACATATGAAATAAGAGTAGAAAAAGATTGATGCGTGCTCGGGTGGTCAGGGAAGTTTGCATTGAGGAGGTGGGATGGGTGCTGGACCTCATCACATCGAACTGTGATGGCATTTTATACTTTAGGATTTCTGTCTGTTTATAATATTCCTGGGTCATGATTTTTTTGCCTCAGAACTTGGAAGTATTGCCCCTTTCTTTTCTGACACTGGATGTTTCTCTGGAGAGAATTGAATACAGCTTTGGTTTCTCATCTTGCTTTTTCTGCAAGTATAACTAAATAATTCCTTTCTTAATCCTTGAAGTTCAAGAATGTAACCAGGATATCTCTTGGGTTTAGTCATTCTGTATAAGTGTTTTCTGTGAATGGATGTGCTTTTATAATTTACCCTCTTTTATTCAGTTCTCTCTTCATTTAAGGAAATTTAGCTTTAAAATATCTTTGAATAATTCTTGTCTGTATTTTTTGAGTTCTCTATTTCAGGAAGAGTTTTTTATCCATATGTTGTATCATTTCTGTCTTCCCTTGATATCTGTTACTTTATCTGTAATCATCCTGTCTTCCCCTTTCCTTCCCTTTGCATTCACTCAGGAATTTCATTTCGAGGCTTTAATTAAAATTTCAGCCACGTCTATTCTGTTCTTGGCTGCTCTAATTATTCGTTTAGTAATGATACTGTTGTGGTCCTCGATCAGTTCCCTTAGTTCTGTAATGTGCCTTTTCTTCTTATTCTGTTCTCTTGGCATGTTGTCTTAAAGCCCTTTATAAAACAGAGAATTCATGTTATTAATATTATCAAGTTATTCCATAGCCTGAAGCACCTGCTAGAACTTTTCTTCTGTTCCTTGGGTTATGTTTTCTGCTGAGTTGTTTCTCTGTCTCCTGTAGCCCATGCTTTCCTTTTGGGGTTTCCTGTGATAGGTTCCACAGCCACCATCACATGCTCAACGTATCCTCTTGCTCATGTAAGCATGGGGAACTCTGACTGCCATGGTACATTGGGGCAAATGTTTCTAAACATGTGTCCCATCTTAATTGAGACAGTTTTGGTTTCCCCTTTAGCCAAATTCTAATGGTATTATGTTCTTACTGCTTTTCAGTTTCCCAGTGCTTCAGAGCCGGTTGAAAAGTTGAGTGGGAGCTGTGAGAAAGTTTGTTAGATAATCTGGGCCATAGTCTTCTGAGATTTTTTTAAAAATACACCATTAGAGACCCCCAAATCTGATCAAGGGTACATCTTTCTTATGGCAAGAAATACCCTGTGCTTTGGAGTATTCCCCTAATTTAGACTAGAATCCTAAAAATGGTAAATCCATGTAGTTTTTCTGCCTCTCCTAAAATGGAATGTCAGTTAGGATTAACTTGCCCTTGTTTTCTTATGTACACCACGCAGCTAATAATATCACAGGGATTTTTGAGGCTTAAATAGAATATTGCATGTGCTGGGTTATTGTCATGGCCTAGTAGATACTCAAAATATGTTAGGAGTGATGATTTCACTGCATTAGTAAATGGATATTCTCTTTAAGAGAATGTGTCTTTATCTTTGCCCAGGGCTACGTACTCACACCTTAATTCTATGTGTTTTCAAATGGGGTTGTATTCTTGAGATTTTTATTAACAACATTGTTTGCCTTGTGTGACCTGTTGGATGCATGAAGGACGAAGGATGGAGTTAGGACTTGTGATGAGCGATGCCTAACCGAAATATTCTCTTTATTTTCTTGGCAACCACTACTCAAAATTTATGACATGAGGTTTTATCTTATTTATTATTGGTTGCTGCTGATGAAAACGTTGTCATCGATGTTAGTTTCAATAGGTAATACGCGGGATATTGTTTATCTTCCTCCATTCATCATGTCTATCTATAAGTACAAACAGGGTTCTGGAGGCAGATGGGAGAGAGGCAGGCAGTGTAGGCAGAGGCCTGAAAGAGGGAAGGAGCAGAGGTAGGAATGGGCAAGAGGAGGTAGTGCAGGCAGGGACTGGTTTGCAATGAAGGGAGTCATGGGTGATGAGCCACAGTGGAAGGAATTTAGACTTTTGTGGCTAGTCATAGGATTTTTTTCTTCAGATGGAGTCTCGCTCTGTTGCCAGGCTAGAGTGCAATAGCACAATCCCGGCTCACTTCAACCTCCGTCTCTGGGATTCAAGTCCTGTGTTCACCTGATTCTCCTGTGTTCAAGTGATTCTCCTGCGTTCAAGCAATTCTCCTGCCTCAGCTTCCTGAGTAGCTGGGACTACAGGTGCGTGCCACCACACCCAGCTAATTTTTGTATATTTTTTAGTAGAGACAGGGTTTCACCATGTTGGCCAGGATGATCTTGATCTCTTGACCTTGTGATCCACCTGCCATGGCTTCCCAATGTGTAGTCATAGGATTTTGGAGCCCAGGAATAAGAACTGAGATTAGTGGTAGAGCTAGGACTAATATTTGGATTGTTGGTCTTCACCTACAGTGCTCTCCTGTGAGTTCGTCTGTTGGCATGCTATCTCTCCAGCAGTGAAACTGTTGGCTTTCATGGCCACAAGGCCCTGAGGTTCTGGCTGAGGTGAAGGCACACCTCTTGCTATTTCTTCCTCTTTAGTAAAATAGAGACCACAGGATGAAGAGATAGATGCAGAAGATGCCACAGTTCTGCCTGTTTTTTATTTAAGGTTCTTGTTTTGCTAGAGATAGATGTGGCTGGGAGATTACCTGGTTCTATGAGTCCAAGTTTCATCTTGCTTCTGTAATTTGGGGACCAGGCTGCTCCCAGAGCCACTTCTAATGACACACCCATAACTCAGAGTTGTAATGTTGATCTGGGCATCAGAGATGAAGATAATTACTTCATGACTTTTAAGTACTGTGATTTTGTTCATGAAGTCCAGGTAATAGTTCTCCTAAATTGAGAGATCCCAAGGTCATTGACTCCAAAGCCACGATTGAAGCCTGGTGTATAGTAGGTGCTCAGTAGATGTTTCTTAATTAAGAGAGGAAAAGATAGACCAGTTAGCCCCTAGAAGTTAGAGAATATCCTTTGGGTCCCCTGCTTTCCTCTCACCCTATCGCCCTCTCTAATTTAGAGTCAAATTCTTCCCAAGAAGCTTGAATCTGTCAGAGGAGTGAGGAATCATCCAGCAGGAGGGTTATTTTAAATCTTTAATAGACATATTACCTTACATTATGGCTTCATCATCCGCCCCTCAGCATGAGCACAAAGAGAACATCCATCACAATTAGTGTAACATCCCAAACACATAAAAAAGATGAAAATGTGCAGCTACATTGGGTATAAAGGAGCCCAGCCTTTCTGAGCAGATTTTCTTTGGACCTCGGGCACACAGCCAGACAAGGATGCTGCCCTCCCATGGGCCCAGTAGGAGATGAGGGTCTGCTCCAAGCCCAGTGGGTTATTTCTGTCTATCCTCCTCCAGAAAAGCAGAGCCTTCCAGAACTGAGCTGAGGCTGTCACTGTCCTCCACAAAGCTCTGCTCTCATTTCTATTACTGGCCACTCAGAGGACATTGGCCAAAACTTGTGGTCCCTGGGTCCAGGGCAATCAGAAAAAAAAAATGTTTTATGTACTGAGCCAAATTCTGTATGAAGATCTACTTCTATTAGCTCATGGAAG
The DNA here is from genome assembly GCF_001698545.2 of Rhinopithecus bieti. Taxonomy (NCBI): domain Eukaryota; kingdom Metazoa; phylum Chordata; class Mammalia; order Primates; family Cercopithecidae; genus Rhinopithecus; species Rhinopithecus bieti. Next base: position 553,603 of record NW_016806471.1, read on the forward strand.
TCCTATGAGCAGTATGGTGAAGTATTACTGTTCTTTTTGCAGAGAAGGAAGAGGCTTAAAGATTTTCTGTGTTATACAGAAAGTAATAAGTGACTTATACACCCATCAGTCTGATGACAAAGGTTATTTTCTTAGAACGTGGTTACTGGTCAAGACAAGTGTTCATAGAACTGAAGTTGGAAGGAAAGAAGATGCCACTCTCATTTTGGAGGCAAGAGCAGTGCCAGTCATGCGCTGCCAACACCTGGTGTCCTTTTCCCTTTCTCTTTCTTTTGCCCTTTACCTGCATACAATTCTTCATAATGCCCTCCAAACTATTGCTTATATGTTTCAGTGTTTGCATAAATTTATGTATGCATATATGCAATTATTTATCTCCCTTTGGGGCTCATGCACAGTTGAGTTAATCACACACTTCAGTTCTCAACACTATCAACATCATTCACCACAGCTCGTCTCCCATTTATTTTCTCCTGTTACAGTCCCTGATTCTCATTCCTACTCACCTCACCTGCCTGGACACCTGCTCTGATGTGCTGGATATGTGTCCTTCTAGCATTGTGTGTGTTCATGTGCTTTGGTTGACAAAAACAATATTTTATAATAGACTTTTTTTTGCTTCTATTAGCTACATTTGCTCTGCAGGCATCTAGCTCATTGCTTTGAACTCCTGCATGCTGAGATGCTATGCCTCCACACATTTTATTTGTCCCCCCTCCCTGGAGACAGGCACTCTAGATTGCCTTTGACTCTTGGCCACCTCAGACAATACAATGATTTAACCAATATCACCATCCTTGTCCCCTTGGGATCTGTATTAAACTTTACCTGGCTATTCTCAGTTCTTTGATTTTCTACAATCGTCTTGCTTGTTTATGTTCTCATCACCCCTTGTCTGAGTCATTACAAAGATCATCCTGCCCAGACTCCCACCTCTCCTGACAGTAAATTCTGCTCTTATTTAAGGCTCAGATAAGCCAGTTGCCCACCTGTGCTTGGTCTCTTCTCAGCTCCTCCATGATACAATTTCTGTACTAGTCATTTGGGTAGAAACCACAATCTGAGATGATAAATGATTAACTGTAGCAAATGCAGTGGCTTTCTACCTGGTTAGGTTTTGTTGTTCTTAACTGCAGAGGGAGTAGCCTATTCATCTCATCATAGAGCCCAGTACTCTATGTAGTACATTTACAGTATACCTAAAGGACTCTACAGGTACACACACTGGAGTATAAGTTCGTGACACTTTGCTACCCTCTGCCTCTGTGCCAGGGAAGGAGACCCTACTTTATCTGGCTTAGAAGCAGGTAGATGGAAGCTCATCACCAGCAGATGGGTGAGATCATAGAGAGCAGGTGAGGGTGGGTCAAGAAGCAATAAAGAGGCTTTTCAAGCTTTCTGGTGCTGCCAGGTACTAATTTTGACACAAAGTGCTAATAGGCATGAATTATGAATTGGCCTCAATGCTTGGTGACAGACATGTGCATACACGCCTTGTTGATCCTACATGCAAATGTGTGCGTGTGTGTGTGTGTGCGCGTGCGCATGTGTGTGTGTGGTGGGGCAGGGAAGGAAAGGATGGAGGCATGGAGGAGTTGGCGTACACCATAGCTACTTTGGAAAGACAGGGCACAAAGTAGGGCCCGGATGTAGACCCCCTCCTAGCTGCCCTTCCTCCCTCTTCCCTGAGATATACTGAATGGCAGGTGCAGCTGGAAGTATCGGGAAGGGGTCCTGCCTTTCAAGCAGCCAAAGCAAAGTGTACTGAGCAGTAAGGCCAGAGGTGTGTGAGGCAGGACAGCCTTTTTCTTGGGATGTTCATTCATTTGAGTTTTAATCATGCCTATAATATCACTTTCATTTTCTGATCATTTTCCTGAATCCCAAGATGTCTTCATTCACTTTGTTCTTCTCTACACATGCCTGAATGCATTCACCCTGTCCCTTTCTAAAGGGGTTACTAATTGGGAAGTTTCTTAGCCAGGTCTCCCTTAGCCAAGTCAGAATGAGTTGTCAACTCCCTGGACTTCAGTATCTTCTTGGTAAATGTGGATTAAGCATCTTTCCTAGAGAGATTTCATAAGGAAGCTGTAAGAACCAAACAGAATAGTAGGTGTGAAAGTGCTATGTACATTATAGCTATACATAAAATATGCATTGCTGTTTGTATTCCACTTTTGTTTTACCTTAATTTTTTCTTCCTTTTCGCTTGTATTAATAAGAATTAATTTTCTCTTAGACTAGTGCTCCATTCCCCGGCCCCAAACCTGTACAACTCTGCCACTGCACAAACACACCTCCTTTACTATTCACTAGGGAACAGTAAAGTTTATGCCAGCAGACTCCTAAATCTGTCATAATCCATAGAAGGAGACTTGGCCCAAGAAGGGGGAGAGAAGGGGTAGTGGGATAGAGATGCTAAATTGACTTACACGATAAGGAGTTGATAGAACGGAAGGAGAGAAAGAGAATGGAAGCTGCTCAGCTGGGGCTCTGCAGGGAGTTCTAGGGAATGTGTTCGGAGGGCTCTGTAGGATGGGAGAGAATTGGGTAGTAGAAGAAAGGGCTTTAAAAAGAGTTACTGGGACTTCTTAATTAGATCCCTTTCACAGTCTTCAAGAGATGTAAATAATGCTTGTGATTCCTTCCTAATTACTATTTGGTAGTGGGACTTGGCTCTTTAAAGATGAGTCCCTGAAGAGACTGTGTAATATAACAGATCATTTATCACATCATGATGAATTTAAAGCTATTCAAGTTATTTTTTTATATTTGTAACTAGGCAGAACATCGTGTGGACCACCTGCAAAGTGATGGTGTGTAGTGGTTGGGGATGGGCAGTCAGGAGGGCAGTGCCCTTGGTCCTTTTTGCTAGGGTTCCTGTGCAGGCTGGATGGCCATACCCAAGAACCCGCTACCTAGGCTCCAGGTCTGGGCCAGCTTGCGGATTTCAGCTGGGAGTCTCTTGACAGCTGTTAGCATTTTCAGGGCCACATATTGAGCCACTTGACTGTGGCCCTGCCAGCTAAAGAGCACCCTGATGTTGTCACCATGACAATCAGAACTACTCAGCAAACATGGGATGCAGGGGGAAGTAGCTCTGTCGCAGTGATGACCCCAAGTCCTAGCCCCTGTTCCACTGCCATGCTGTCGTGAGAGGAATGGGGATGATACCTGCTAACATGGATGAGGGGAAAGCTGGGACTGTGAAAGTCCTGTGGAGGTGAGTGAGTGAATGATGACAACATTAGATGCAGTCGTGTGATGTTGGATCCCTGTCCATTGTCAGGGAAGGAGGCCAGTTCTTGAGCTGATGCTCTGGTCAGTGTCCCATGGGAGGACGTCTTTGAACCTTGCAGACAGCATAGATTCCTCAATCCTGGGAGAACCTGGCTTCTTTAGGATAAGCACCTTCTTTGTCATACTGCTTTCCTACAGTCATCCCCAGTCATAAGTTTTGATTAGGATCATAACCAGAAGCTATGTAAAGCAGCCATCAGAAATGATGTAAGTGTGTATCTGCAGCATTTTCCAGGGATGGGCAGGTGGCTGATCTGAGATGGTCTGGAATTGTTCTGACCAATCCCTCTCATCCTTTCACCTTAAAATCCTCCTCCACACCCACCTACACCAGATGTCAGTAACACCTGAATAATGGTCTTCTGAGCTGGTTCTCAGACTGCTCTGTACTTCATTCAGGTCTCATGCAACAAAGGTATGTTCTAATTTACAGTAGAGCATAATGGTTAGGGACAGAGATTTTGGAGCCCACCTGCTCAAGTTGAGATCCCAGCTCTATCAGTTACAATCTGTGTGACATTAAGACACGGCTTAACCTCTCTGGGCCTGTAAGATTGAGTTAATGGCAGTATCAAACTCACTAGTGTTTGTTATGAAGATTCAATGAGTTAGTACTTGTAGAATTAGATGAGGCCTGGTATACAGGCAGGTTTGAGAAATTATTTCAGGCATAGCTAGTGTAGAACAATGATTCTGAAAACACAGTCTAGGGCGACCCGTATCAGAGTCTCAGTAGGGCCAGGAGAGGGGAAAGGAGCCTATTAAGAGTGAAGATGTTTGGGCTCTGCCACAGATAGGGGAACCAGAATCTCCAGGAATAGTGCCAAGTATTGATACTGACAGCCAGCAATCCAGGCAATTCTTAACTAAAGTTGGAGAACCATTGTGATGGGTAGAATTTTACAGATGCCCTGCCCCACCCCTACTACAAAACACCGCTACTGGTTATCCGAACATGAATCTAGGTGCTTCTAGGAAGGGATTTTGCAAATGGAAATAGAGCCCTTAGTCAGTTCACTTTAAAATATGGAGATTATCTGGCTGGGCCTGCTGTAACCATAGGAGCCCTTTAAAAGGCAAAAGACATCAAACAGATTTGACAGGAGGGGTTATTCTAACCCTTACTGGTTGTGAAATAGAGCAGGGCTTGTGAGGAGGAATGAAGGCAGCCTTCAGAGACTGAGAGACAAGCTCTTGGTTGACAGCCAGCAAAGACCTGTGACCTCAGTCCTACAACCATGAGGACCTGAATTCTGGCGACCGACCATTGTTAGTCAGGTTTCTCCAGAGGGACAGGACTAATAGGATATCTGTATATATGAAAGGGAGTTAATTAAGGAGAATTGACTCACAGGATCACAAGGTAAGTCTCACGATAGGCCATCTGCATGCTGAGGAGCTAGGAAGCCAGTAGTGGCTCAATCTGAGTCCCAAAGCCTCAAAAGTAGGGAAACTGATAGTGCAGCCTTTAGCCTGTGGTCAAAGGCCCAAGAGTCCCCGGTAAACCACTGGTGTAGTACAAGAGTCTGAAGGCCAAAGATCCTGGAGTCTGATTTTCAAGGGCAGGAAGTATCTAGCATGGGAGAAAGATGAAAGCCGGAAGACTCAGCAAGTCAGCTTATCCCACCTTCTTCTGTCTGCTTTTTCTAGTCACACTAGTAGCTGACTGGATGGTGCCCACCCACACTGAGGATGGGTCTTCCTCTCCCAGTCCTCTGACTCAAATGTTACCCTCCTTTAGCAACACCCTTACAGACACATCCAGAAACAACACTTTGCATCTTTCAATCCAATCAAGTTGACACTTAACCATCACACCAACTGAATGAGCTTGTGAAAGGAATGCAGCTCTACTGATACCTCGAGACCCCAAGCAGAGGACCAAGTCCAGCCACCCAGGACTTCTTACCTACAGAACTGTGAGATGATAAATGGGTGCTGTCCTCAGTGGCTAAGCTGGTGTGAATTACACAGCATTAGAGAACTAACATCACCACTGGTGTTTGAAAGAGTTACAAACACCACTTTGTTAGACTTGTATTTGTTCTCTAAGTTTGTAAGACTGTAAGAAAGACACTTGGCTTGGGATATCCTACTGGATATATATCCTCTGGCAAGTTACCGAACCTTTTTTTCTTCCTCCATAAAATAGTGACAATAAACTTAACAGAATTGTTGTGAAAAGAAGGTGAAATCAGTTACACAAAAAGGCTGTTGCAGGGTAAAATGCTGTTTATACAAAATAGAAATTCCAAAATTTTTCATTGCCAAATATATTCTCTCCTTTGAGGTTTATTCAAAACAGCAGCAAACGAGCTTCTTCGTAAACTGAAGGGGTCCCCTGTAATGTTACATGGTTCTGAGGCTCAGTGGATTACAGACCTAACTTTGATATGTACTCCCTTCACACTGCCTACAGTCACAAGCCTTGGGCCATTTTTGCCCAGTGGCTGTGGGTCTCTGAGAAGCTGTTGCTGCACCTGCTAGAACAGCTCATCTTCTTTTGGAGTTGTTGTCTCCACATTCAGAGTGCAGTGCTGCAGAGATTCCTTCGATCAGCCTGCAGTCCTTAGGCAGACACTCTGCCTCTCTGGTGGGTATGAGTGAGCCATATGGAAAACACTTTTTCTCAGATGTTGTCATACTTCCAATACCACCAGATTCACTATTTTCCTTTAAGGGATATGCGTGTCTTGTGCAAATACTCTGAATAAGCCACTGGGTGAGGGGAGGATACCCTAAGGACATGAGAGAATCACAGAGGGTTGTTCCCGATCAGTTAGTGAGCCATTTATCAGTGAAGTATGAAGGTATATCCAATGCTGATGGGATGGTATACTAGAAATGATTTTAGAAGCTCTTCTCTAAAGGAGAGAGGACATGAGATCATTGCCTTTAGGAGAGAAGCTGCGAGGAAGGAACAGAGGTAAGAGCAGAAGGCTGTGCATCTCACATCTCCAAGGGCCACCATCACATAGACTGTGATGTGCAGCCTTCTTAGAAATGTCTGATGGAAAGTTTCATGACAGTTCTGCTTTTTTGTGTGCTATGTAAAATCTCTTCCTTCTTGCCCCATGAAATCTAAGTGAAATCTGCATGATTTTTTAATGTACTGTTTTGGAGGAGACAGCCAACTACTATCCCCAGACTCAAGCTGGGCATGAGAAAGGAGCCAGGACCCAGCATAGGGAGGCCAGAAATCAGGTGCAATTCTTGAGCACCTCACTGTGTGTCAGGGATTGTGCTGAGCTATATAGAGGTATACATACATACTGCACGCACAATTTTAACTCTTTATCACCCTCTTGCAATATGTTTGTATTCCTGTTCAACAGGGGAGAGAGAGCATAGAGATATTGAGTGATGTACCAATCCAACATAGTGGTCGATGGCAGTGCTGGGACTCAATCCCAGTACACGTGCTTCCAACTGCACTGCGTTGTCTGCCTTAAAAATGAAATGAAATACAGGCAAGAGACTTCCCGTTTTCTCATTTCATCAATAACTTCCAGAAATCCTGATGCGAGGGCACTTGGAAGGAGTCAAGCCCCAGGGACCTTAGGCCAGCTCTCTCACCAGTGTCATCAATCTTAGAGGAAGACTCAGGACTCAGAGCGAGGTGTACCTGCTGAGTGACATTGTCAAAGAGGTTTGGGGAAAACATTTCGCTTTCTCTTCTTAATACTGTCTAACGGGGGGAAACAAATATCTTCCCTTTTTCACCCTTTAAAAGAGAAATCTATGCCCAGAATTTTCAAACAGCAGCTCAAGAAACAAATAATCTTTGTCCCTCTAATTTATCATTTTCTAACTTGATAATAGTCACTGTCCAGCGGGCCACTGTATTATAACAAATCATGTCAGACGGGTCTCGAAGCTTAATGAATATAGATAAATTAAACTCCCAAAACTGCAGATTTAGACACAACTGCCCACCCCCATCTTCTTTTTTGGGTGTATTTCTGAGCCATTAAAGAACTTAATTTCTCTTCCATTTGCCCAGTAACTGAGGTCAGGCTTGAATGTATAAGCAGTGCATGGCTTGGCCATCTGACTTTGCATCAGCACAGGCAGAAATTACCTCTTAAAGTGAAGAGACTTCTCTCTCCACTTTTTTGTTGAAGATAAAAGAGTATTTTATAGAAACATCAGGCAGGGACCTGCCTTTAAAATAATCATATGACTTAGAGCAAAAATAAATAATAATGCCTGGGAAGGAAAGGGAGGAAGCAGTGTTGGGCCCTCTATTGAGCTGTCAGGAGCTGCTGACAGAGCACTTTGGTGACTAGAGGGAGCAGTGGCTGGTGGGAGGGAAGAGGATAGTGAGGACTGAGTAGGGACTGGGTTATATGAGAGGAAAGGAAGCCAGCATTTTGGAGACCTTGAAGTAACAAGAAGCATCCCCCTTGCACCTGTGGAGAACCATGCCTATGACTGACAGTAACACCTCACCATTGGTGGAGGGACCCAGGGAGACCAGTAGGTGAGCAGGAGCATGTGTGAAGGCAGAAGGGGAGAGCATGCAGGCCCTGCATGGGGAGAAGTTGAGAGCATAGGCTCACCTTCAGGCAGACCTAGGGTGCCTCTCGCTTACTTGAAGTGAGATCCTGGGTAAGTTCTTACCCATGCTTGTTCCTCTAGCTATAAAGTGGGCATGGTTGCTCACTGCAGTTTTTATGAGTGTCACATAAAATCCATCAGTGTAGCCCAATGCCCGATATCCAGCAGGTTATCCACAAATAAGAGGTGGATTTATTACTAAGGTTAATTCCAGTTATCAATGGAAGCCTTGGATTCTGGGGTCAGGAGATAGGGACTGCATGGCACCTATGGAGACAGAACATGAGTGACACTCATTACATCCAATTTGTAGAGGCTCCCTGAGGGCAGGGGCCTCCACTCAAACCCTGAGAAGCCAAACTCTTCCCGGGACCATCCCAAAGAAGTCAGTCAAGGCAGGCGTGGTGCCAAAGGGAGGCATTCATCCATTCGGCCATAGTCACTAACGCCTTGCCAGGCACAGAGGGTGGAGTGGGGAATAAAAAATAGAGACATTTCTCCTGGCTAACACAGTGAAACCCCATCTCTACTAAAAAATGTAAAAAACTAGTCGGGTGAGGTGGCGGGCACCTGTAGTCCCAGCTACTCGGGAGGCTGAGGCAGGAGAATGGCGTGAACCCGGGAGGTGGGGCTTGCTTGCAGTGAGCCGAGATCCGGCCACTGCACTCCAGCCTGGGCAACAGAGCGAGACTCAGTCTCAAAAAAAAGGAGACGTTTCACAGTCTCTGACTTGAATTCGCTTACAGTTCTAGCCAGGGAGACAAAATGCCTAGATGGGGAAAAGGGACAATAAAACAAAACTTTGTATAGTATCAGGAAAGCAGTAAGACTGATAAAAGTATAGGAATGCTGAGAATGATGGTTTCCAGTTTCATCCATGTCCCTATAAAGGATATGAACTCATCCTTTTTTATGACTGTATAGTGTTCCATGGTGTATATGTGCCACATTTTATTTTTTATTTTTTTTTTATTATACTTTAAGTTCTAGGGTACCAGGAAGGGGCACATCACACACTGGGGCCTGTTGTGGGGTGGGGGGATGGGGGAGGGATAGCATTAGGAGACATACCTAATGTAAATAACGAGTTAATGGTTGCAGCACACCAATGTGGCACATGTATACATATGTGACAAACCTGCACGTTGTGTACATGTACCCTAGAACTTAAAGTATAATTAAAAAAAAAAAAGAAAAAAAAATACAGGAATGCCTCAAGGCTGATATGTGTTAAACCCAACAGGTCATTCATTCCTGGTGTGAGCAAAGAGGAAGATGAAATAAATAGGAAGCTTCCAGAGGGCAGGGGTCACTTTGCAGCCTGATTTCAGTTGACCTTTTCTACCATTGTCCCTGTCCCACAGACCAAGTGAGAACCAGGTGAGGATCTCAGGCCTTTGGTGAGTGCCGGGATATCCATCCCAGTCATTGAGATTGACTCTGTGAGCTTTAGGCCTGGCATGAAGATGTTGAGGACAGACAAGGGAAGAGGCCAGGGAAGGCTGCCAGGAGTCATAAGGGACGCTGCTCTGGGAGGCAGAAGTTCTAACACTAGCTCTTCTTCTCCCAACTCACCATGAGAATTGGACAAAGAACTTTGTCCTCTGCAGAGTTCTAGTTCCTCATGCATAAAAACCTGTATAAAGCTGGCCATAGTGGTGGCTCATGCCTGTAATCCCAGCACTGTAGGAGGCTGAGGTAGGAGGATTGCTTCAGCTCAGGAGTTTGAGACCAGCCTGGGCAATATAGTGAGATCTCATCTCCACAGAAGAATTTAAAAATTAGCCGAGCATGGTGGTGTGTGCTTGTGGTCCCAACTACTCCGGTGGCTGAGGTGGAAAGATAACTTGAGCCCAGGAGGTGGAGGTTGCAGTGAGCCAAAATTACACCACAGCGCTCCAGCCTGGGTGACAGAGCAAAATCCTGTTTCAAAAGCAAGCAAACAAACAAAAAACAACAAAGAAAAACTTGGATAAGGCATGCTAAACTATCCATTCTCTTAATTTTTCCCAACTGTGATACTTGAGTATATCAGGTGTGGAAGATTAGGTTCCTAGAAGTCACATTTCATCCCCACAGGGTCTCCTCTGACCCTGGTTTTAAGGATTCCCTCCTAGACTCCATGTCTCTTGCTCTGCCAGCTTCACCTGTCCCCCCAGGGACTCCGGCTGTCCCTGGCATCCACAGCTGGCTGCTGTGGGGCAAGGGAAAGGTCAGATGCCTCTGGTCAATTTTTAATCATAGGTGGCAGATGTTGAAGCCTGGGATTTATGAATGCTTTTCATCTTAACCAACCTGCTGCTGGCTCCCAGCTACTCTCTCTCACCTGCTGCATGTGATTTATACATCTGTCACCCACTGCGGTAAGCCAGAGGCTGAGCTGCAGAATTTCCAGTGGCCTCGCCCCTTCTCAAATGCATTCTAGTTCTTTTGTGCTTGTGCTATTAACAATAAGCTCATTTGTTGAAAGGAGTCTGTTCCTTTGGAAAACCACTCCCATACCACACTCCTTTCCCCGCTCACCAGCTTTTCTCCTCTTCGTAATCCAGAGTTCTCCCTCTCATCTAGCTCTCTAGAGAATTGCAGTTTCCCTTCATGAAGCTTGCACGGATGGATTTAGAAGAGTCAAGGCCAAGTGAATTTCAAGTGTTGCTGGGAGAGACTTGCCTCTGATTTCCCCCCACTTTTTTTTTTTTTTTTTTTAAACACCCAGGCTGGAGTACAGTGGTGCAATCTTGGCTCACTGCAACCTCTGACTCCTGGGTTCAAGCAGTCCTCCTGCCTCAGCCTTTCAAGTATCTGGGATTACAACCAGGGACCACCACACCAGGCCAATTTTTGTACTTTTAGTAGAGATGGAGTTTCACCATGTTGGCCAGGCTGGTCTCAAACTCCTGACCTCGAATGATCTGCCTACCTTGGCCTCCCAAAGTGCTGGGATTATAGGCATGAACCACCATGCCCGGCTCCACCTCTCTCCTTGAACCTCAGGCACCAGATCCACACTTCCTCTCTTTTATGGCTGAGTTGCATCACATTTAAATGGGGTCTCAGAGACAGACTCCAGGTTCCTGGAAAAGATTTCTAAAGTGATTTTAATGAATCATGGTGTTCCTCGGTAGCTGGCACCAACCCTAGTCTGGTGAGAAAGAGGTCTGTGTCTTTTGGCTAAGAAAGTGCTACCCATCCTCCTTTCCCCATTTATGTTCTTGAAATGAGGATAGCTGATGAGGTGCAAGGTTAAGAGAAGGGTCAGGCTCTTGAGATGATGATCCTACCAGTTGTGTTCCTCTCTGAATCTCATTTGGCCATGGGACCTTCAAGGTAGAGGGAAGAATGGAAAGAGGATATCTATTAACCCTTAATTGTAGAGCTAGACATTTTACATCCCTAGAGCAAAAGAGTTTCCATAGGACAGGCAGGTAATATCAATGAGTGAATTGAGTTTCAGTATAAGTGAGAGAATAAGGAATGGTGAGGTCTCTAGCAATCTGGAGAAAATAAGTTCTGTACACAAGAAATGGTTACTACTTAGTTTTAAGGAGTTAATTTCTTACAGAAATAAAGGCATAAGGTTGCCAGATCTTCTGGTATTTCAAGAGCATATAGAAAGATAGGTTTTTAAAATGTGCACTGTCTTACTTATAAGCAATTAGCCAATAATTCAAAAAATAGAAAACATTATGCAAGATTCTGCAGGCTAAGCAAAGTACATCTGCTAGCCAGATTGCTCCAAAGAGCTCCTGATTTCAACTTCTCCTTTACATGTTTGATCTTACTACTTTCAACAATGCTAGAAGATGGGTTTTATTATCTCTTCCCATAGTGGAAGAAACTGAAGATCAGAAATGTCAAGGACTTTGCCTGGAGCCATACAGATGGAAGAGACGGGGCTTAGAAATAAGCCTGCCTTGGCCAGGTGTGGTGGCTCACTCCTGTAATCCCAGCACTTTGGGAGGCCCAGGTGGATGGATGACTTGACATCAAGAGTTTGAGACCAGCCTGGCCAACATGGTAAAACCCTGTCTCTACTAAAAACACAAAAATTAGCCAGGTGTGGTGGCACGTACCTGTAATCCTAGCTATTTGGGAGGCTGAGGTGGGAGAATCACTTGAAACCGGGAGGCAGATGTTGTAGCGAGCCAAGATCAACCCACTGCACTCCATCCTGGGCAACAGAGTGCTACCCTGTCTTGAGGGGGAAAAAAAAAAAAAAAGAGAAATGGGCCTGCCTGGATCTTCTGCAAAAGTCTTCCCCTCCCTCCAGGGAGGAGGCTCTCTGAATGTCTGCTGAGTGCCCTGCCCAGGTTGCACAGAATGAGGCAAGCACGGATATTTCCACTTTCCCTTCGTCCTTCACATGCTCCAAGGCTTTCTAGGACTTGTGAATCTTTCTGTATATTTGCCAGATTTGATCCCTAAGTACTTGAGAACTTCAGAAGCATCTGCAGAAAAATGTACTTGTTTCTGAGTCATTGTCCTTGCTAGGGCTCATTTAAGTGTGGCTTGTTAAGTCCTAAATAATGTTAATTTTTCTTTTACCTACTTATTTTGTACCCACTACCTGACTTTTTTTTCTTTTTCCCCCCTCACATGGTGTCTCTCTCTGTCAGTCAGGCAGGAGTGCAGTGGCACTATCTTGGCTTACTGTAATCTCCGCCTCCCAGGTTCAAGCAATTCTCCCACCTCAGCCTCTCAAGTAGCTGGGATTACAGGTGTGTGCTACCATGCCCAGCTAAGTTTTATATTTTTAGTAGAGATGGGGTCTCACCATGTTGACCAGGCTGGTCCCTAACTCTTGACCTCAAGTGATCCACCTGCCTCGGCCTCCCAAAGTGCTGGGATCACAGACATGAGCCGCTGCGCCTGGCCTTTTATATAAAGAGAATAAAGATAAATTCCTAGAAGTTCCAAGTCAACCAATACATACAGAATCCAATCAGATTTTCTTGGTTGCCACATAGATTTGGAGCTTGCAGGGGACTGGGGAGCTGGCATTTCCTGAAATGTACCTGGCACTGTGCTTTGCTTCTCTATGATTTTATTTAACCTAATTCTCTATGATCCTGTGGATTGGGAATTATTGGCCTCAATTTACAAATTAGATAATTAAGCTCATAAGATTTAAGTAACATGCCTAAGGTCACAAAATGCAGATAGAGGCAGGATTTGGGCCTTCAGCTGCGCAACCTCAAATACTGCAACATGTTACCTGGGAATCTTATGGTAAATCTGTCTGTGCTGATCATGGAACAAGTTGCTCAGAAATTCTTTTTTTAAATTCTGCTGTTCCACTGGGCCAGAAAGAAAGGAAAATAAAATACAGTTTGGATTAACAATATAAATGTGGGCTTTGTATATGTAGAACTAAAAGCAGGAGAAAGTCAACCTCACCTTAACCCTTCTTGAAATTTATTATTCATCATTCTCTCAAAAAATTTATCAATAATAAGTTGTGAGTTAGCACAAAAATTATAAATTGTACTACTTTATGAGAATGGAGGAATCTGTAATTGTATAATTCCATTACCTCTTACATTTTGTGCTGGTGTTGTCTAAACTGCATTATTATATAAGCTGCAAGCCCATGGTTCATTGCTATTGTTTTTGCTTTAAAAACTTAATAATCATTTATGTTGTATATGGTGTATTTATATGTCAACTTAGAATTTTACCCAGTGGATGTATACTTCATTACTTATATATAAAAACATAT
>NW_016806471.1:568731-591033 GCF_001698545.2 Rhinopithecus bieti
TACGTGTGTCTGATTCTTACTTTGGAAGCTTCCTCTCAGGGGTGTACTCCACCCTGTGAGGTGTGGGGTGTCAGACTGCCCCTAGTGGGGGATGTCTCCCAGTTAGGCTACTCAGGGGTCAGGGACCCACTTGAGCAGGCAGTCTGTCCGTTCTCAGATCTCAACCTCCGTGTTGGGAGATCCACTGCTCTCTTCAAAGCTGTCAGACAGAGTCATTTGCATCTGGGGAGGTTTCTGCTGCTTTTCCTGTTGTTGTTTAGCTGTGCCCTGTCCCCAGGGGTGGAATCTACAGAGACAGGCAGGTTTCCTTGAGCTGCTGTGAGCTCCACCCAGTTTGAGCTTCCTGGTGGCTTTGTTTACTTACTTAAGCCTCAGCAATGGCGGGCGCCCCTCCCCCAGCCACGCTGCTGCCTTGTGGTTAGATAGCAGACTGCTGTGCTAGCAATGAGGGAGGCTCCGTGGCTGTGGGACCCTCCCGGCCAGGGGTGGGTATAATCTACTGGTGTGCCCGTTTGCTTAAAGCACAGTATTGGGGTGGGAGTTACCCAATGTTCCAGGTGTTGTGTGTCTCAGTTTTGGTTGTCTGGGAAAAGGAATTCCCTTCCCCCTTGGGCTTCCCAGGTGAGGCGATGCCTCGCCCTGCTTCAGCTCTCGCTGGTCGGGCTGCAGCAGCTGACCAGCACCGATTGTCCGGCACTCTCTAGTGAGATGACCCCAGTACCTCAGTTGAAAATGCAGAAATCACCGGTCTTCTGTGTCGCTCGCGCTGGGAGTTGGAGACTGGAGCTGTTCTTATTCAGCCATCTTGCTCCGCCCCCCATAAAAACATATTATATATGAAATATATAAATATGTTTATGTATATAAATATAATTGTAATTCTACATATAATTATTCACATAAATATTATATATTAATGTGGTATATAGCATATATATTAAATACTTTAAATGTAATTATATATTTACATAAAATATATGTAGTATGTTATATATAACATATTATATATAATATATATATTCAATCTATAGAATTCTAAGTTGACAGGTTTTTTTTTTCCAGCACTTTATTCATCATAAATATTCCAGTGGATGTAACTGGAGGTCATTATCTTAAGTGAAACAAGCCAGTCACATAAAGTCAAATATTGCCTTTTCTCACTTATAAGTGGGTGTTAAAAACTGTGTACACATGTAAACAGAGTGGAGTGATAGGCAATGGAAACTCAGTGGGGTGATGGGGTGGGACAGGGTAGACGACAAGACCAGCCTGGCCAACGTGGTAAATTAATGGGTATAATGTATATACACTGATGGCTGAGCACAGTGGCTCACGCCTGTAATTCCAGCACCTTGAGAGACCAAGGTGGATCACTTGAAGTCAAGAGTTTGAGACTAGCCTGGTCAAATTGGTGAAACCCTGTCTCTACTAAAAATACAAAAATTAACTAGGCATCATGGTGCCTGTCTGTGATCGCAGCTACTCAGGAGACTAAGGCAGGAGAATCACTTGAACTTGGGAGGTGGAGGTTGCAGTGAGCCAAGATCACATCACTGCACTCCAGCCTGGGTGACAGAGTGAGACTGTGTCTCAAAACAAACAAACACTATTGACTTAGGCCACACTGAATTTATAAAAAAAATTTTCTTCAATAATAAATTAAACTTAGCTTAATAAAAAGTAAATAAAGTCTCATTCCATTGACTTCTGTTCATCATTATTTACGGTGAAAAGTCAGTCATTATTTTTATCACTGTTCCCCAGTATGTGTCTTTTTTTCTTCGACTGCTCTTAGATCTGCTTTTTACTACTTACTTTAGGCTGTTTGATTACAGTGTACCTGGGGTGGAGGGGCTCTTTGTAATTATCCTGCTTAGGACTGAGTGACCTTCTTAGATCTACAGGTTGATTCCTTTGAACAGTTTATTAGCCTTTGTGTCCTCAAATGTTTCTCCTGCTTCGCCATCTCCCTTGTCTCTTCTGGGAATAACATTACTTATAGTTTAAAACATTTGCTATTGTATGCCAGATCTGGGATGCTCTGTTCTGTTTTTCTTTCACCCATTTTGTCTTTGTGTTTTCATCTGAACACTTTCCATTGATGTGTCTTTAAGTTCATTGATCTTTGCCCTTTCCATTTTCAGTCTTCTGCTAATCCATTTAATAAATTATTTCCAATATTGATTTTATTTCTTGCATTTTGACTTGGTTCTTTTTTATATCTTCCATGTCTCCACTGAAATTTCCCATCTCTTCCCATATATCTTCTCCTTTACACTAGACCCTTCAGGATTTTTATCATAACCCCTTTAGCATCTTTGTCTGGTAACTCCAATATCTAGATCATCTCTGGTACTGTTTTCTATTGTCTATTCCTGTCTTGACTTTGTGTTACCATTTTCTTACCTTTTTGTGCTCTCAGTACATACAAAAGAACACTACATTCTAAAGGAAGTAATGTTTGCTTCCAGAAAGGTGCACACCTGTTTTTCTGTGATGCTGTGAGAGTGGGGCTAAGTCAGTCTCATCTGAGTTAGACTAGATTGAGATAATTCTGTTGTAGTTTTAGTTTTATTCAGTTCACAACTGGCTTCAAATATCTTGAGGACAGGATAGGCACTTTTCCTGTTTTATCAGAAATGGAGATCTCAGCACAGGTGAGGTTCTGGGGATATGGTTCTGACTCACAGCTGAGCCACCAGCTTTCAGATATGTGGAAGACCTCTCCTTGCCTTACAACTAGGCTGATAAATCCTTGGTCATTAATACATTCTCTTTGCCGTCAAGTCCTGCCCACTGCTCCCTACAGCTTGGGAGTTTGCTTTCAGTCCTGTTGCCATTCTTCCAGTCTTCGGAGGTCTTGGGAAGATCTGGAATGCCTTGAGAGTTCTTTCTTATTTTTAGTTCATTTAGATTTCTTGGTGTTATTAGTTCTATAATGGCTATTAGCACTGTGTTTTCTCTTGGTAATTAGGTGGAAGTGATAATCTCATAACTTTGAAAATCTAAGTCAAAAGTGGGAGCATTGTGCTCATTGTTGTTATTGATGGTGCCTTGTCCCTGTATAGTTGGATGTCATATAGGAAAGCAAGATTTATATCTAATAAGCTTGCTCGGTGTGGTGTCTAGAGCCATGATACATATTTTTTCACCATGGTCCCAAATAATATCCTCCTTACAGGTAATGCTGTCTGTCACAACCCTCATTCCACAGCTTTGCCCACACTTCTCAGCACTCCTTTATGAGTCTCCCACCTCCTTGGGACTCATTTTCAATTTTGGCAGCTGAATTAGGTGTGGGGTCTTGCCTCTCTCTCCTGCTTATGTGTGTGTGTAAACACACACATCCACACTCACCAGGAAGATACAACAATTTATCTACTCTGGAATCTGGCTTCTGAGTCAGTGTTTTCATGCCATTCCCACTGACGTGGAGGATGAGTTCCTGTGTGGTGTCAACAAAGCATCTCACCATAGACCAACTTTCTTAACACATTTAGAAAAGCCAGGAAAAGAAGTAATTTGGAACCTGGAAAACTTGAAAGGGGCACAACTGACTTTTAGCTTTTTCTCTGGAAATATTGTAGGGCCTGGAGGACCTGTCTCAGGTTTGGAATCAACCTATATCCCAAGGATATGACTGGTGAAGGGACAGTCAGAGATGAATGTTGCTAGGCCTTTAAAATGGCCCTGAGCTGAGCAGATCAACATCTATGGGAAAAGGGGAGGCAAAAAATGTAGTCAGTTCATTGCAAGAGCCTGGAAACAGGTAAGGGACAGGGAGGAGATAAAGGGGAATCCGATGTAACTGTGCCAGCTGTGGCTCCCTGGCCCAGAACTGATGGCTCTGATTGTTTCCCACTGGATACCACTATTTGCCGTAAAACACTAGAACCCCGCTGTTCACTCCAAATCATTTCATTTCAATTCAGTGCAGTTCAGTTTCATTCAGTCTGACATATTAAGTATGAATTAAGTAACTACTCGATGTCTAATGCTGTGTTAGTCACTGTGATGACTGCAGAAAAAGCATTGTGCAAAATGGCTCTGTTCTCAAGGAGACTGTGAGTATAATCCTACTACAGAAATAAGAATGACTCATTATCCAGCTAAAATTAGAGAACAAAGTAAGAGAACTGGACTGAAAGATCAGGGTTTTAATTCCAGATCCACAACTTAGTGATGGGGCCATTTAATCTCTCTGTACCTCACTTTCTTCCTCTGTAAAATGAGGGATTGTAATAGATCAGTGGTTCTCAAACTTATTGCACTTAATATCCCTTTTATAACAAATAATTTGTAATGCCTCATTTACCAAACTGAAATGAAATTTGCAGATTTTATACTTAGATATGTAATAAAAATCAGTATAATACCCTAACTATAATATAAAGAAGGAATAAAAAGCAAGCATTTTAAAATAAATAATACGTACTTTAATATGTAAATTTTCAGATATAGCTACACTAGAAGACGTAATGAAGTACTTGGGTAGTTGCACCTACTTACAATGAGTAAGTTTGGGTTTAACAGACATTGAGAAGATCAGAAACAGTCTGCCAGAAGTACATGAAATAAAGGAGCGGAGGTATACATACTCATATTGTAGAACTAAAACCCATGTAAGGGTAACAAGTAACAGACTAGACTTACTTGTACATTAAAAGAGAAAGTGGGAAACAGCTTTAATTGAAGCAAGGACAATGTGCCAACTCTAATTACAAGCTGCATGCAGAAGTAGGGAAAATGGATGTTCTTACAGATGAACTGGGCCTTATTTATAAACATGGTGTCAAAATAATGCCTGATGTTGTGACAGGGGATGGGAGAGTGGCAGGGCATCTCGGAACACACACCTTCCGTGTGAAGTCCCACCATATGTCAAGGTGTGCATTCATGCATTGAGTCTCTGGTTTTCTGGTGGGGAACTTGAGATTTATGTAGGATATGAGTCAGTTCTTTGTTTTGCAGGACTGTCCCGGTACTGTCAGACTTCTATACTCTTTCCAGCACATGCTAATAGTGCTCTATAATTATTGTGGCAACCAAGAACACCGCCATGTGTTTTCAAAATACCTCTCCCATGAATAGGCTATCGTGTGTGAAGCTCCATCAGTCTACTATTCTGAAAATTCAGAGCCAAATGAGTGGGATGGATAATAAACTCAATGGCAAGTCACGATGGGGATGATCTTTGAGAACAGAACCATCTTGATAGAAGAAGCAGAGCTCAGATTGGTCCAGAAGGATGAGCAGAATTTGGCTAGGAAGAGTGGAAGAAAATGTTGATAATGGACGGGCATGTTGGCTCACACCTATAATCCTAGCAGTTGGGAGGACACGGCAGGAGGATTGTTTAAGCCCTGGAGTTTGAGACTAGCCTGGGCTTAAATGATGGCTAGTTTCCACAAAAGAAAAAAGAAAGTAGCCAGGTGTGGTGGTGTGCACCTGTGGTCTCAGACACTTGGGAGGCTGAGGTCAGGGGATTGCTTGTGCCCAGAAGGTTGAGGCTGCAGTAAGCCATGATCGCACCACTGCAGTCCAGCCTGGGTGACAGAGTGAGACCCTGTCTCAAAATAAATAAATATATAGAAAAACTAAAAATGTTGATCGAGATTGCAGGGAAGGGTCCTAAATAACATAAATATTAATATGTTGAAAATCCCTGAGCCTTCTCTTCTCATAACTCTAATATCCAGATTCTACATTATACCTACATGTTCAGTGCAGCTGATCACAAATTGAGAGGGGCTCTAAGTGCTTTAAAAGGAATATACTGCATTCATTAACACTCCCCAGTTTTAGACTTTTCATGAGTTAAAATTTACTTTAAAATGGCAGTGATTCTGAATTACAGAGATTTCAAGTCAACCAAAGAAAAAATTTCAAAACACGGTCACATTGGGGAAAGTAAAGAAGAGGGGTTCCAAACCCAGGGCTCCTGGGACCCCTCAACTCTTCTTGATTTGCGGAGTATCAATGAGGGTTTCCATTCTGAAAATACACAGCTCCCCTCTAACTAACTGACACTCCATTGAATGTCTCTGGAGATAATGCTGAGATTTAGACTTTTAAGTGCAGCTTGGGAACCTTTTTGTTACAAACAGAGTTTTAATGATAGCTCTTAAGACTCGGAGGAAATAGGGCATCATGCTCAAGTGCCTTAATAGCTGGAGGAACGACAGAATCAAGTACACCTGAGATGACCCTCGCTGTTGGCACTTCAGAGGAGCAGTTGTGGGTGGCGGGCACAGTTAGAAAAACAAGACAGCTTCGGGAAGAAGCTTTGGCTGCCTCGGCAGTAAGGCCCGTCCCTGGGGATGTGAGAGAGTTGTGCACCTCAACATCCCAGGAGAAGGGAAAGAAATCAACCACATCTCATGGTGTTGTGGACTTCATAACCACATCTCCTACACCTCTCCCAAAGATACTGCAGGAGGGATTCAAAGCTTCAGAACTCTCTCTCCTGGCCATGTGACAAATCAGGATAGTAGCAGTGTTGGGGAAATCTGGGTCCTATGTTCATTTTTTCCAGGTGGCTCTTTAAACCCACTCGTCACTGTGGGATTTCTGGGAAACGTACAAAGGAAGAAAAAGGGAGGATGCTATAGAAAGAAGGAAGCATGCAAAGAGAACAGGAACCAGGAGTTATGATGAGACAGAATTGGAATGAGCATTGTGTGCAGAGTCGGATGCCTGGTTCCTGGCTTGGCTGGTCATCACTGCCTCTGTAGTCTCCCAAGTCCTGCAGCATCACATCAGACCCTGCCAATCACATCTGATGTTGTTCACCCCTTGCTGTTTGTACCCCAGTATCTCCTTTGCTTTTCAGTTCCTCAAACCCCCTTCACTCCTTTGAACCAATTCACTCTACATGCACTGACCTCTCAGGGGGCAGAGTCCCCAGACCCCTCGTTGGTCAGTGTATACCTTTTCTCTGACTAACACCTACTCAAGGAGTAGACTATTGCTCCTAGAGAGTAATAGAAGAGTGTTTTTGTTTGTTTTTTTCTGAGATGGAGTTGTGCTCATGTTGCCCAGGCTGGAGTGCAATGGCCCAGTCTTGGCTCACTGTAACCTCCACCTCTTGGGTTCAAGTGATTCTGCTGCCTTAGCCTCCAGAGAAGCTGGGATTACAGGCATGCACCACCACGCCTGGCTAATTTTTGTATTTTTAGTAGAGGAGGTTTCTCCATGTTGGTTAACCTGGTCTTGAACTCCTGACCTCAGGTGATCCACCCACCTTGGCCTCCCAGAGTGTTGGGATTACAGGCATGAGCCTCCGTGCCCTGTTTGAAGGGAGTTTATTAAAGAAAGTGTGGGCAGATTTGGGGTAACCAAAAAGGCATGGTGAGCTGCAGGAACTGGCCCAGTAGGTAGTCTTCATTTCCCATAAGCCTATAGGGACAACCAGAGTTGCTGGCAGTGGTTCTCTTGGAGCTTTGGCTATGGGAAGATGCTGCTTGAGAGGCAGCAGCTGCTGCCAAAGCAACCTCTGGACCCTGGGAGGTTGCAGCACAAACAGCGACTGTAGAACCAGAACCTCCTTGAGCAGAGCAGCCGTCAGCAACCCTGAAAGAAGTGGCTCTGAAGATTTGCAAGGGCAGGTAATGGGCAAATCTCGTGCAAGTGTAGATAACTGGCAATATCCTTTATACCCAGTCCCCAACGGCAATGGGTTCTGGGAAGTAAAGTTGTATGTAAGCTTTCCAACCACTCTAAATAAAAGGAGAATTCAGAGGATGAAATAACCATTCTAAGTACCCCACCTGTACGCCTTTACTAATAAATTCTGTCTGCCTAAACTCCACTTTGCAGATATTGCGAAGTTCTCACCCTCACTTCCTCTCAGTCTTTGCTCAAATGCTGCCTTTCCAGGGTGGCTGTCTTTCCTGTGCCTGTGAAGTGGTGCCCACTTCCTCTCTATTCTCTCCTCACTTGTTCTGAAATGAAAGCAGCTATTTATTCATTTATTTCTTTCTCCCCCTGCCAGAATGTAAGCCCATCTGAGCAGGCGTTTTTGTTGTTGTTGTCGTTTATCTTCACTGTCTGTGTCTCAGTAAATATTTGTTGAAAGAATGTTGAATCAATCAATCTGGAGAAGAGGAGGCTCCGGCCAGACTTTGAAGGGCTATTACAAGATACACTGGAGAGTTAGATGTATTCTTTTCACAAAGGTGATGTTGTAAAGGAATTGAGGCAGAGAAGGAAGGTGATGCTGCCTGTAATTATGAAAGTGGTCACTCCGGCAGCAGCTGAGAAGGCAGCCTGGGGAGGAGAGCAGTGGGAGGCAGCTGATCATGAAGGGCGTGGGTCAGCCAGTCATTTGAGCAGGACCTGCTGGATGCAGATCCCTCTGCCAGGCTCCGAGGAGTGTGTAAGTGGCCTGGGGGAGGGTGTTGAGCTCTGACAGCATAAAAGGCACAATCTCTGTCACCTGAGGAGCCAGCAGTTCTATTCAGAGGAATTATAGTCAATTACATACATAAAATGTGTAGAGCACATTCAGAAGTTCAAATTAACACAGCAGGAGTCCACAGGGTCCTGTGGGCACCCTCTAGAAAAGAGGAACTGTCTTTGGACATGCTTGACCTAGAAGACTTCCTGGGAGCCATGAGGATGCGTGGTGCACCAGCAGAAAATTCTGGATAGCAGGAAATGCAAGAATCTGCCTGGGAACTTGTGGCCAGTTGACGAGACACTGTCTAGACACTGTCTGGCACGTGGGAGGAGCTCATATTCACTCCCTTTCAAGCTTGTTGAATCAGCAACTGAAAAATGCAAACCCTATGCAATTTTCTGAGTGTTCTGTCCCACTCTGTTTAGCCCACAACTCTCTAACTGTGTCTTCCTGTTTGAAAGGCTCTTTCCTTGGCGTTAGTTTTCCTCTCTGGTTCCTCTTCCTTCTTGGATAGGGTCGACATCCTTTGTCCTATTTTTTCCCCTTATCTCACTGCTGCTCACAAAGGCATAGTTCCTCTGATAGCTGCTTCTAGGAACAAGACCCCTCCAAATCAATGACTTCTTTTGTGAACTTGAATCAACCTTGCCAACGGCTCTTTAGGATGCTCCACTGTGAGGGATGATCTAAAACCAAATGGTTTTTCTCCCCATGATAAATTTACATGCTCATTTCTTTAGGCTATGGTGCCCAGTTGTTAGGCCAAACACCAGTCTAGATTTTTTATCAAGGTATTTTTTTTAGATGTGATTAACATTTGCAGTAGAAGACTTTAAGTAAGGCAGTTTACCCTTCATAATGGGGGTGGGTCTCATCTTAAACCAGCTATCAGTGTTAAGAAAAAACTGCGAGGCCCACTGAGATGGGAGGAATTCTGCCTCTGATGATCCTTGGACTCAAGACTGCAACACTGACCCTTCCTGCTTGTAGATTTCAGACTTGCCATCCTCTATAATCTTGTGAGCCAATTTCTTAAAATAAATATCTCTCTGAAAATAAATATATACATCTGCTTAGCTGTGTTTCTCTGGAGAATGGAATGCTAATATACCAGCTCCCATTGCTTCTGCCCGGACTCACTGTCTCTGATGAGGCAGGACCATCTGACCAGTGACTTCACTCACCCTTTCTCCTCCTGCTCACCCCTGACATCCAATCATTACCAGATTGTGTCAGTTTTACCTTCTAAATCCTATCCTTTTTTTTTTTTTCTATTTTCATCACTATGTCCCTATAAAAGTTATCTTCTCTAATAAGACCTACTACTCTACCCTACTGCTGAGTCTCCCTGCAATCTCTTGCCTCCTCCAATCCTGACAGAGGCGGTCTTTCTAAATAATAAACCTGACCTTATGGAACTGTTCAATGGCTCCCCTTGGTCTCTGTGATAAAATAGAAATTCATTAATGCTGATTAAAAGGTCCTAGATGATCTAGCTTTGCTACATCTCTTATCCCATCTCCAGCTCTATCCAATCCCCACCACCTTACTCTGCTTCTTGAAGAAGCCATGACTTGCTATGCCTCAGGGCCTTTACACATGCTATCCCCTTATCCTGGAACACAACCTGCCCACATTTTCCCTCTGGCTAATTCCTCCTCATCACTCAGATGTCATTTCCTCCAGGAAGTATTTTCTGACCCCTCCAATCTAGGTCAGATTCTGCTTCCATATGGCTCTATCACACTTACCACTTATTATTACCTGTTTGATTTTCTGCCTCCCTGCAGTCTGGGATTGCATCTTGCTCACCACATATTACATCTCTGGTGTCTAGTGTTTAATAGAAGCTCAATACATTTATATTGAAGGGATAATATCTAAATACATTCCAATTTGTTTT
Organism: Rhinopithecus bieti; assembly: GCF_001698545.2. Classification (NCBI taxonomy): domain Eukaryota; kingdom Metazoa; phylum Chordata; class Mammalia; order Primates; family Cercopithecidae; genus Rhinopithecus; species Rhinopithecus bieti. Next base: position 579,036 of record NW_016806471.1, read on the forward strand.
TTTACTGTCCCTATCTACAAAAATGTTATTAAAAATGGAGTCTATTCAGTGTCTTCCTAACTTCTTAATACGTTAGTGTATAAGAGAGTGTAATCTCTCTGCCTTTAGTGACCTCTCACACTGCTGCTGGTTCTGATACTGTTTCTTTGTTCAGAGCCTTCAATAATTTGCCATGTCTGGTGTCATTCTAGGTCTTCCTGCTTGCGCATTTCAGGTGTGCCATGTCTGGTGTCATCCTAGTCATGAGATGACTGTCCATTCTTAGGACCCCATATTGTAACCCCACAAATCTCCTAGCCATTGGCTATCTTGTCATTCCTCCCCTATGGTGGTTTCCTCATGTTGTCTCTTCTTGGGAAAAAAAAAAAGCCTTTCCAGACTCTGAACTCCCTTTATCCTCTTCTTTGGATTGTAGTTAATTATCCTCTTTTCTAAACACCACATGATTTACATAAGGAAAAGAGTCAGCAGATATAAGACCTTAGATAAGCTAGCTCATTTTTAGAGGGTCAGTGTCCTCACCTGTAAAATGGGACTGATAATATCCACAGTATTGTAATAACAGCTTTCACTCATCCAGTTACAGCACGTGCTGAGTAACCTTCTAAGCATGCTGCACGTGTTAACTTACTGAACCATTACAACAAAACCCTCTTTAGTGCTGGAACTGAGGCAGAGAGAACTGAAGCAACTTTCCCAACGTCACAGAGCTAGAAGTTGCAGAACAGGGATTCAAGCCTGGCAGCCTACTTCCAGGTTTGAGCTCTCATGGCATTGCTACACTGCCTATTAGTAAAAGTGAGATAGTGAATAAAGGTGCTTAGTCCAGAATGCGGCTCTAGCAAGCAGAGTGGGTGCCTTGGGGTCAGGTGGATTTGAGTGTGATTCTGCCACATAGCCACAAGGTCACAAGCTGACTGACCTTGAACTGGTTATTTATCTAATAGACACCTCATCTGAAAAATTGGCATATTACTAGTATTTCATAGAATTTGTTCTGCATGTTGGAAAAACAACCCATAAACAGTATTCTTAGACTAGTGCCTGGCACATGGTAAAATCTTCATTGATGTGCTTTTTATAATTATGTCTAATAATCTTTATTATCACAGTCTGCTCTGTGCTATAGTCACTTGTGTGTTTAATTTTAGTCCATCTTGTGAGGTCGTAGTCTTTTTGTTCATGGCGTATGTTTTAGGTCCTTGCGCACAGTAGATGCTCAATGTTTGTTAAATGAGTAAATAGATGATCTTTTCATTGTGATTCACTTAAGAGATTATAGAAAGTTTGGTGAGCTGAAAAAAGGTTTTGGTCCAATTCCGTCTTAGGAGATGAAAAGGGTTCCATAAGATGGAAGTGGTGATGTCAATGGACAATGCCAATTACAGCTTTTTCCCCTGCTCTGTCTACTATTCCCACTGAAAGAGTTCATGGCTAGAGGGCTGGGACTGTCTCTCTTTTTATCCTGTTGAGGCAAGGTGGGTAATACCCATCCCACAGCTGGGTCTGAAGGGCTCAGATACTTCCCTGAACTGAAGAAATTACATTGACTTTTTCAGACACAAAAGAGGCTTTTGGTATTGCCGTTGTTATATGTAGCCAGGAATAGTTGGGGGCGGGGGTACAGAAACAGGAGGGGATTCTGGAGAGAATCAGGGCTTTAGAGAAATTCAACTGGAGCCCTGACTCACCATCAAGAGCATGATTCTGGGAAAATCATGTAAACGCAGGTGGGGTGGGTCCATTTTCCTTATTTGCCATATGTGAGATCCTACATGAATGTACTGGGGAAGCATCTTAAGGCCCTCCTTGGTTTATCACTGCTGCCCTTGTGCTAAATGTGGGTCACCTGGGAGTCTAAATCATTGTTGTCTCACTGACTGCCAAGGCAGAGACAAGCCCTGTAGGAAACGGAGCTCATATGAGGAGGTGAAGTGAAAGTATCAGGTGACGTTAATGCTTGAAGGAGTCTTAAGGATCAGCTGGCCCAGCAATTCTCCAATTCCTGCTGCCTCCACAATTTCTGCCATATCTGCATTCCATCGCAGTTATTGATGCAGTATTTTCCTTTAATACCGGTCGCCTTTTTACTTAAATATGTATAGAAAAAAAATTTGTACTATTACTGTAAATGTAAAACCAATATCACTTCCTATAAATAGAAGGCAAAAAAAGGAAACACAATGAAAACTCAGCGATGTCATTAAATTCTAGTGAGGTACTGCTGCTTGTCAAGGTTCTAAGCCTGAGGCCTGCCTTCTCTCCCTTGAAAAGGTAAATTAGCAGACATTAGAGAGGTGTTAACTGAAAACTCAGAAGCAAGCTGGGACTTGAAGGATTGAATGATAATTGAAAAGGAGATCAATTTCTCACTGAGGATTAAATGTAACCTAATACTATATTTATGCTCCCTCTAAAATGATCTCCACTGCTCTACATTTTAGAGAAAAGGTGACTTTGGTCCAACCTTGTCATTTTACCAATGATGAAATTGAGATCCAAGTGGATCACATCTGTTCACACCACCGAGGAGCTTTTCAGCGCAGACTTCTGACCATGATGTCTTGGTCACCTAAGGGTCACATCGCAACCACCACCGCCACCGCCACCGCCGTGAGACGTGGGGATTCCATAAGTCCAAAAGTATTTTCAGCCACCTCAAGGCATTTGGATCTATTATTTCACTCAGGTTTGGAAGTGGCCCCATGAGATGAACAGGACTTGTTTGATTCTGGCCATGGTATAGATGTGGAAGTGAGATTACCTGATATTTCAAGGCCTCTTGGCTGGCGGGTGGCACACCAGGCCCCAACACTGCCCCCCTAGTTTACTTCCTTTCTGCTACATCACTCGGTCTCTCAGAGAAGCTGGCATGACCTCGCTTCATCTCCATCTGCTTTGTGATTGAAATTTATATAACCACACTGATTGTATTCTCTGTGAACAAGATACTATAGGCCTTTACAAGGTTTGAGTTCTCAAGTTCACGTTCTCATTATTCTATCCAAGGCATCTGGGAAAGGAAAATAAACTTTTCAAGTAAAACCTCATCTCTTCAATCTAACCTCAAGCATGAAGCAGGAAGATGGCATAACAACAGCCAGGGAGTCAGCAGGTCTTGCTGCAAGCAGGCTGAGTGGCTGAGTGATTGTGCCACTGGACGGCGGCTGGTGAGTGAATGATGTCAGCAGAGCAGCAGGCTCCAACCTGCATGGTTTGAGGGGGTCACATCCACATGTGGCCACATCAGGACTCCCCTTCTCCCCTCCACCCCACCTACTGCACAGTATTCCCATTCCTATCTTTCAGTGACATTCACTTTTTATGAAACGAATTACATACGTGCTGGACTTTTTAGTATGTGGGTTAAGTAACTGCAATCCATCTTCAATGCTTTTCCGAAAACTACCAGATAAAGTCGAAACTAATTAGCCTGGCATCCAAGCCTTTTCATGATGTGGCTAAGTGATTGTTCTGGTCTACATGGGCCGACCTTCCAAACTCATCTGTCTGTCTCCTTAGGCCTTACTCAGCCTTCCAGAGCACACTCTTGCTCTACTCCTGTATTAGCCCATTTTCATGCTGCTATAAAGAACTGCCCGAGATTCAGTGATTTATAAAGGAAAGAGGTTTAATTGACTCATGATTCAGCATGGCTGGGGGAGGCCTCAGGAAACTTAAAATCATGGCAGAAGGCCAAGGGAAAGCAAGGCACCTTCTTTACAAGGTGGCAGGAAGGAGAAGTTACAGCAGGGGAAGTGCCAGACGCTTATAAAACCATCAGATCTCATGAGAACTCACTATCATGAGAACAGCATGGGAGAAACCCACCTGCATGATTCTTATGCCTCCACCTGGTGTCTCCCTTGGCACAAGGGGATTATGGTGATTACAATTCGAGGTGAGATTTGGGTGGGGACACAGAGCCAAACCATATTAACTCTCTTGAGCCCCAAGAGCCAGGTGAGCAAGGGATGGTGCTGTCCATCAGCTTATTTCTTATTTTGTGAAGAAGTTAGTTGTGTTGTGTCTCTTTGCATCTCTTTATTTTGATCTGCTACTTACATAGTTGAGTCTTAAGTGTTTAGTAGTAGGTATTCAGTTGCCTGTATTTTGTTTTTTTGGTCACAATGTGTTGTGTTCTGTGCATTCTGCTGCCGACTGCTCTGTATTGCATATGAAGTAGATGTTCCATACACATGTGGCCAGGAACTGCCTTCCTAGCCAAGGTATAATTACCAAGTGTTAAGAGTTTTAGGAACCACGCAAAGCAGTTTCATTTGGGGAGTTGTGTTGATTCCACTCCCAGGTGGTGAAACAGAAAGTTGCAGCATTCATCACACTATGCTATTGCATCCCTTTTGTTTTCTCCTGACCTGAAGGAAACAACTCCTTTCTGCAGAGGCCTCAGGATGAGAGAAGGGATATGGTTTAGCAAACCCATCCCCATCTCCCCAGCCTTTGCAATCCCTCTTCTTGCTTGCTGGAGTCCTTTCTGTTCCACCAGAGAGGAGGAAGCTGACAGCTTCAATTCCCCCTCTCCTCTTTCATTCTCTCCCACACTTCATTCTTCCTTCTTTGCTTTCTCCCATCTTCAGGGCTGTGATTGGCTACCAAGTCTATTCCCTGTGGCCTTGTGGAAACTTGGGGAGTAAGGCAAATACACTGCCTGGGCCAAGAAATCAGGGAGCAAATTGCAAGTGAGTATTGGAGTCCCTCATGGAAAGAGGTACTGCTGCCTGGGCTGTAATTGTCATGGAGGCTGTTGTCATGGTGACTCCACTAGCAGGTAGAGAGAAAGGGTGCGAAAGACTAGGGAATGAGAGAGAGAGGGAGGAGGGGAAAGAAGGGGAAAGGAGGTGAAAGGGGAGATGGCAGAAAGCAAAGGGAGGGAGGAAGAGAGGAAGGGAGAGACAGGCGGAGAGGAGGGAGTTTCTGGGAGGATGTGGAAGGTTTGATTGGGGGAGACAGCAGGAGCTAGGTGGGTAATGGTGGTTGTTGCAGGAGGGGATGAAATGTGAAAGGCCAGTGAAGGGAGAGGTGAAGAGGTGGGAAGGAGGAGAGGGGATGAGTAGAGATGGGGAGAGTGGAGGAGCCTGAGGAAAAGATGAAAGAAGGGGCTTCAGAATGAGCAGAGGCTGGCGTGGGGAGGGAAAAGGAGGGGAGCCAGCCAGGCTCGCAGAGTAATTCTTAATTTTTGCCCGACGTTTCCCATCTCTATCTGCTCTTTGATCTCGTGTGTTACACATTAAATATGAGCAACCAAACGGCTGCATCTCATGTTTAAAAACTCGATGAGGCAAGACTTCAAAGCGAGCAGTGGAGCAAAACGGGCGTCTTGCCTGGCTTTTTGTAGCACGGTTTTGCTGGCCCAATTAGGTTAAATGGAGCCCTGAAATCCCCTCTCGATTGGAGCCAGGCTCCTGTTCTTGTTCCCACCACCGGCTGCCAGACTTAATGAGATTAGTGACCCAGGCTGGTCAGCCACCAACTGACCCCTCTCCCGTCGCTGCAGACCCACAGAGGGGCTGCCCAGAAGCTGGTACATGGACCAGGCCCTCACAGGCTCTGCCTCTGCATTCCCGGGGAGGCCTGGGGCTGGATGGGATCCGTACTCCATGTGGCTGGGAAGCAACTGGCTGTATAGCCACTGTGACAGGTGCCTGGAGCAGCAGGAGGAGTCCTTGAGCCCTGATCTTAGCCTCCCTCTCTAGATGTCCATTCTAGGTGCCTGAGGTCCCAGAGGCAGCCATATCCACTCATCCAGGAAGTCAGACTTAGGCTCTCGTCTGCCAAGAGCAGTGATCTAGCTGCTCTCTCTGCACCTTAGTTTTCCCCTCTTTCAATGCAGGGACCAGACTAGATACTTTCCAGGCACCTTACAGGGTGCCTCTGCCAGGTGATTTCTGGAACATCCTTGTGTCCCTGGAAGGAATGCTTTTTCCCCATCCTAAACCGCATGTGTTCAACCTGCTCAGAGCCTCTTCTACTCCAGGGCCGTTTCTCTTCCCTTTCCCCAAAATTCCTCCAGAACTCTCATATTACCTGAACCACGCCCACCCGATGGAAGGGAAGACAACAGACAGCTTATTCACACAGTTAAATGAGAGTGTTTGTATTTTGAAAAAGCACATCTGGAGAGAAGGCAATCATTCACTCAAAGGAAGGTCTCTGAGGACCCAGTTGTTGAATTTTATGTATAGGAGGAGGTAGAACTGCAGGTGGCCCTCAAATGTTGCCAGATAGGGGAATTCTTACCCTTTCTATGATCCTTTCTTGTATGTGTGTGTTGGCGGCAGTGGGGATTACTCTGGGCATTGTGGGCTGAGACTGTGAAGTTTGGCTTATGCTTTTAGGCACACATATCTTCTCTGCCTCATCATCGCCCATTTTCTAGAAATGGGACTTGTGCTCAGCAGTAACTGATCGAGGCACTTTGGGGTGGCAGGAGTAGGGAAGGTGAAGATCTGCGTCACAGGAGCTCACTGGCAGGGTGGGCACAGCGCACAGCTGCCGACGAGAACAATTCCACTTTCTGGAGCATCCTGAGAACAAGGCTGGCCTCATTTCCTGCTTGGGCTCATCGTCCACACCCTTGAGGCCCTGGCCCCTAAGAGACTTTCCCAGGCTTCTTTTCTGGTGCCCTCCCTTCTGGAGCCATGTCTGAGTGGCAGAGTGAGCCACCACGTGCCAGCCCCACTGATGGCTGCCGGCAATGACAGATGTTATTTTATAGAATGTGGCCCCAGAGATGTGACATGTATAGTTCCTAAGTGCCACCGGGGAAACCTGGGGAAGGAGGGAGTGAGGAAAGAGGCTCAACCCTTGGCTGGTTTTCTCCAGCTGATGGGGTGCTGGGGTGCAGGGAATATGGAAGTGGAAAGTTGCTTTTTTCTTTTCTTGGTATCTGGGAGCTTTCAGTGCTCAGGCAGCCCTGTGTTGGCCTCTGAGCCCATGAAGAGGTTGATGAGATCTGACCAGGGGCAGGGGACCTCCAGATACTTGTTTCTCAGTGTGGGGAACTGGGAAAAAGTGATGATGCTTCCATGTCTTCCTGGAGGCCTCTGACAAATCAAGCAAAGCCAGAAAGTGAAGGGGTGAGTGCATCTTTCCTGGTCCCGGCTCAGAAAACACGGCGTCTGGAAGTTCCACACTGTAAAGCTTCCCGGCATATAGGTTCCTTCACAGCACAGCACTTAAGAACGGGCTGCCTGGGTCAAAGTCTGGGTCTTCCTTGCCGGCCATGGTAGCTCACACCTGCAATCCCAGCACTTTGGGAAGCCATGGTGAGTGGATCACCTGAGGTCAGGAGTTTGAGATGAGCCTGGCCAACATGGTGAAACTCCATTTCTACTAAAAGTACAAAAATTAGCCAGGGGTGGTGGCTCATGCCTGTAATCCCAGCTATTTGGGAGGCTGAGGCAGGAGAATCACTTGAACCCAGGAGGTGGAGGTTGCAGTGAGCCAAGTTCGTGCCATTGCACTCCAGCTGGGGTGACAGAGCAAGACTCCATCTCAAAACCAAACAAACAAAAAAAGCTTGGTCTTCCAGACTGGTCTGGGACTAGTTACATAATGCTCTATGCCTCAGTTTCCACATTTGTGAAAAGCAAGGCTAATGGTTGACCCCTGCCATACCCGTTATGAGGTTTAGAGCACTACAACAGTGCCTGGCACTTACTATTCAATGAGAAATATCTTTTATTTTTGCATCTATGATTTCATTTGGTTCTCAATCGCTGACGGTGCTAGGGAACTTTAGGCTCTTTTTATAGAAAGAGGAGAAAGGTAAGACTTTGCTTAGCTCACATATGGTGGAATTTTGTCCTTTTCCTTTTCGTATGATGCCAGGTACAATTGGACACAGGTGAAGGAGAACATACCTTGGTTGGTTAATCACTGAGATATGGGAGTCACTTGTTAGTGCCACGCAGTCAAGCTTGTCTTGCCTTATTTGCCCAAATTAAATGCATCTAGAACCTGGAGTCCTCTTGACAGAACCTGCTTCACAGCTTTCAGAAGAATCCGATCAGATGGAAAGGTGTGAAGTAATAAACCATGGTTCTCTGCCTTCCTCTTTCAATCTTGATCTACTTTATTCCCTCGTAGACGCCATTCAGCTCAGGAGGTGAAGGGTTCTGAACAAAAGAGGGATTTTGTTTGAGTTTGTTTTGTTTTTCATTGTATTCCCCTGATAAAGACATTGGGATCCCTATCCACTCAGTTGCTCCCATCAACCTCCTGATACCTCAGAGGAAGTGGAGAGATGCAGGGATTATACAAGCACCTCTGGTAGAAGAAGTAGGGTTTGAGACAGGCTTTGCTTGCCCTGGTTTTCGGCTGTCCCTATTCAAGAACTTGATCTCTAAGTAGAAGAGACTCAGCCTGGAGCTGACATTGAGAGACTCCTTCCCAGCATCTCAGGGCCAGAAGGAGACTTAAGTAAACACCACCCCATATTCTAGAGGAGGGGAGTGGGACTCTGAAAGGTGATAGATGGCCCTGAAGCCAGGCTCTCTGCAATCCTTGAAAAGCAGGACCAGTTGCATAATTTGTAGGGCCTAGTATAAAAGAAAAATGCTGGGCCCCTTGTCCAAAAGTGTTAAACATTTCAAGATGGTGGCTGCCAAACATTAAACCAAGTGAGGGCCCCTGCGAAGCATGAGGCCCAGGGCTTGAGTTTCTCATCTATGTAATGAGCTGATTACCTCATAAGGAGGGAAAAGGAAATCCACTTTAGGCCTCAGTCCATATCCATCCTTTTGAAATTGTTGACCAAATTTCAAGAGGAGCTCAATTAAACATCATTTAGGCTATGAAATGACTCCAAACTCACATCTATGGTCTGGTCTTTCCAGGTGATGGCTCTGCCACGTGGCCAAGACCAGCTTCTTAACTCTCTCCTACACAGGGAAGGCAGACTTCCCCTGATCTGTAAAAACCAGTTTAACGATAAACTCTAGGAAATCCTAGCCAGTTTGGTGGTGAACCCTAGAAAGACAGATACCACTTCTCCTTATGTTGTTTTAACTGTTCTTGGGGTCTGGGGAGAAAATCCAATCTGCAGAGAGGAAGACATGAGTTTGGGGGCTTATCAAGACTTGTCACTGTCCTGTTTACTTATTTTCTGACTTCCCCTTGCAAGTGTGGGTGTGGTCAGGACACACCTGCACCTCGTTTGTTCTCTCTCCCCTATGTACAGAACAAGGTGGAGCAGAGATTGTCATTCAACACCTATGGCCTGAATGCATGATGAGGAACACAGAGCCAAGTGGAACAAGCAGGCAGCAGGTGGAGCTGGTGACGTCCGTGGGTGCCCACAATGCAGAGTCGTGTACATTGCACTTCCCTCCCACACCCAAGCCTGCACCTAAGTCAGGATATCTAGGTATAAATAACTGCTGCAGCACATCAGGCGATGTCTTCTGGAGAATTTATGGAGATTAAAGCGCCCAGCTTGATCCAATCAATCATCAGTAGCCAAATACTTTCTAAACATCTAGCATTTATTCATTCAAGTAAAATAAACATTTACCTTAAACCAGTAAAATTTACAAAGACTTAGAGACAGAGAACTCTAATTGTGTGATTTCAGGCTCCACCCTACCTCCTTAGGGTACAGGGGTGGGAGTGGGGTCAAGACTTGATGCCTTTACCATTTTCTGGAATCACAGAGAACTGTGAAATGATGCCTGGGAGTCTTTTTGCCTATGGGCAAGGCAGGAGCCCTAAAAGGGATGCAGGAATGAACAGGGCAGATCTGAAGATGTCGCTCCTGCATCTCTGAAAACCCAGTTTGTCTCCACCTCCTCCCTAGGGTGGACTCCTACTGGAGGCAACCATGCTCCCAAGTTAACAAACACAGCCAGCCTCTTCCCCCCTCAATTCTCTCTCTCCTCTTTTGCTGGAATGGTAATTTTAAGTCTCTAATAGCTCCTCAGGGCACCGAGGTGAGGCAAGAGGGGGATGTATTTATGTTCACATTTGCCAGCCTGTCTTGCCTGGTGACAGCAGGACTGATGGCACTGCTGATGAAAGCTGCCGCTCCATTCCACCCAGCGAAGAGCAGAGCAGAGTTCGTTGCATCTCCCCAGTGACCAGTCTGCCTGCTGCTCTCAGCTTGGGCCAGCCCACCATGTCCTCTCACCCACTCCTGGCTTGAAGTCAGTCCCAGCAGTCCATGCATATTCATGTTGGGGCAGCAGCACCCTCCTTAGAAGGGTTGGCATACTGGGCATTTATTAATCACTGTCTCTAGCTCTCTGCATGGCCACCAGACAGGAGGCTCCTGCATAGGCTGGTTGCCATGTCACTGCCAACAATGGGGTTAGCAGAGTGGAAAAGAACAATAGCACATCATTAATGAGGGGGGCCCTGTTCTGGTGGTGGGCACATTGGCGGGTAGTCAGCATCCTGAGTTCCACCCAGAGGTGCATTATAAGACGAATGCCATTGTGATTGCTGTCACTTGGTCTACCAACAGCACCTGCATTGCACACTTACTGGGCAGTGGGTCTCTACTGAGCACTCATGCACTTCCAGGGATGCTCTCCCATTGAATGCTTCCAGCTTTGGGAGACGGGTATTCATTGGTATTTTGAGTCTACAGATGAAAAGCTGGTATTTGAAGAAATGAAGTGGTTGATCCAAGCTCATGCAGCTATGAAATAACAGACACATCCAAGCCTCTGACTCCTGGTCTGCCTTGTTACTGCTATCACAAGCTGCCTCTACAGGTGGGGTTATCACTGGAGGCATTTCCATTAAGTCTAGTCAGCCTCCCTCTTACCCATTTTACACAGGCACAAATTTGCCAAAGCTGTGCTTCTGGAAGGACTTACAGAGATTCCAAGTTGAGCATCTGAGAAAGAGCTGAGAAAGACATGAGAGGTCCACTAGTCCAAATTCTTGTTTTAATAAATTGGGAAACTAAAGTAATAGCCAGACATCAAACCCAGTTCTTCCAGCATCTTGCTCTGATGCTAGGACTTTTACCGTCCCATGGGCCTGGCTCTTTAGACCTATAGTCATCTGTACCACCCAGCTAAGCCCGTTTTCTGTCACTTGGTGCCCCACCTGTTAACTCCATTCAGATTCCCAGGGGGGTTCCCTCATTGCCTGGAAGATGAGCTGTGCTCAGCCTTACCTTTGCATCTTTGTGTAGGCTGTTTCCTCATCTTCTTCTAAAATGTCATTTTTTCCTAGCCTCTGTCTGAAAATTTAAAGTGTCTTCTCCTTCGCGGATCTGTGTCCAGCTCGCCCCTGTCTTTTCTTCTCAGAAATCCTACTGCATAAAATGTTGGACTTCATTCATCTCCACTTCTAAGTCCTTGGTCAGATCAAGGAGGGCAGGAGTGCTGTGATTAGCTCATGGGTTTCCTTCATCATTTGATAAGAACAAAAAGACACATAGAAGTTCCTTAAGACATTCTTAGGAATCAACAGATGCATAATAATGTCCACTTATTACCCTGTGTCTCTGATATCACTACCCCTGCCTGCTCGCAGCATAGTACACAGCAAACTTGCATTCACAAATGCAAGAAATGTTTAAGGAAGAGATGCTACTTGTTGGGCACCATAGCAGTGTGGAGGGGGCATGATGGATAAGCATACCTGCCCACTAGGAGCTTATAATCTAGTGGAGGAGAAAGAAGTAACAGGCTGGAGAGTATCAAGGAAAGAAGAGAACCTGTCTGGCTGAAAGAGAAGCCATCTGGGCTGTGATAGAACTGAGCAGGCCGGGCGAGGTGGCTCAAGCCTGTAATCCCAGCACTTTGGGAGGCCGAGACGGGTGGATCACAAGGTCAGGAGATCGAGACCATCCTGGCGAACACAGTGAAACCCCGTCTCTACTAAAAATACAAAAAACTAGCCGGGCGAGGTGGCGGGCGCCTGTAGTCCCAGCTACTTGGGAGGCTGAGGCAGGAGAATGGCGGGAACCCGGGAGGCGGAGCTTGCAGTGAGCTGAGATCCGGCCACTGCACTCCAGCCTGGG
>NW_016806471.1:591088-601013 GCF_001698545.2 Rhinopithecus bieti
TGTTGCGGTGAGCTAAGATAGCCCCATTGCACTCCAGCCTGGGCAATAAGAGCAAAACTCTGTCTCAAAAAAAAAAAAAAACAAAAAAACAAAAAGAAAAGAACTGAGCAGGTCCTGAGACATGACCCTTAAGCATCTCAGATCCTCCCCTGCCCACCGCAGCAGCATCTTCTCGCCTGCCATTCGCTAGTGACCCTGAATTTCCAATCATGCTCTACTTCAGCTTGAGACCCTCTAGCCTGTTGTGATTGGTTCTTTCCTTTTTTTTTTTCTGTTAAATATTCCCAGCTAGATGTCCCTCTACTAAAGCCCTGTACATTCCATTTGGAATTATGAATGACAGGTAACCAATGTATATGCTGCCCCTGGAGACAATGACACATGAAGAACTCTAATGGAGGACTCTAGATGTTGGAGACAAGTTATTGGAAGACTTATTTGGGGACAGAGTTGGGGCTTCCCACGTGCCCCTGAAGAAAATAACAGGGAGTTGGAAGCAACCACTGCTTTCAGTTTCTTTTATCTCCTCTACAAACAATTAAGTTTCCATAGTGAACTAATGAATGATTTAGGATTAACACCCAGCTCTACACTGGAACCCTAAAAATGTGCTGAGAAAGAAGAGTTAAAACATATACTGGGGGCTGGGCACAGTGGCTCATGCCTGTAATCCCAGCACTTTGGGAGGCCAAGGTGGGTGGATTACGAGATCAAGCAATTGAGACCATCCTGGCCAACATAGTGAAACCCCATCTCTACTAAAAATACAAAAATTAGCCAGGTATGGTGGCGGGTGCCTGTAGTCCCAGCTACTCGGGAGGCTGAGGCAGGAGAATCGCTTGAACCTGGGAGGCGGAGGTTGCAGTGAGCTGAGATTGTGCCACTGCACTCCAGGTGACAGAGTGAAACTGCATCTACAAAAAAAAAAAAAAGTGGAAATATTTTCACATACATAAATATTCCAAAAATCAGGAAAACGTGAAAATAAAAGGATGGCAAAGGGGCTTGCGATCACGTAAGCATTTTGTATATATGAGCTGAACTGTAAGATCCGTGATGGTAGAACCATGTCTCATTCCCTGCTATAGTCCTAGATAAGCGGGCAGCACAGTGTCTGGCACTGGCTCGATAAATATTTTTAGATCGATTGCTTCTTTTTTCCTTTCTTTTTCTTGATATTAGTAATAAAAGATGAAGTTAACATTGCATTGTTCATTAGAGTGCCATTTGCACATCTGCCTGAGAACTCTGTCATATTGTAGTATAAATTGTGCAAAGGACATAGGCTCCCTGGAGGAATGGTAAGAGGAAGTTGGTGTTCCTAATTGGGCCGCCAAACCCAGGAGTGAGTGAGTCACAAAAGCCTGATAACACATGTACTACAGTGAGGTTGCCCTCAGGGAAGCATTTGTTCATTCATTGCTATCCAACGTATATTGTTAAGCGTGCATGTATACTAGGCACTCTGTTAGACCCAGCAATTTAAACAAAGTACCCTCATAGGATAAATAAGCAAGTAAACCAATAAATGAGTTTTAAAAGGAGTACTGCTATGAAGAGAACAAGCTGGGTTCCCATAGGGAGACTGATTAGGGTTAATGGCACTTATGTAGGTAAAGCTACCCAGAAGGGATGCTCTGAAGAGGTGACCTGTAACCTGAGACCTGAAAAAGGGCAGCCCATGGAGGGCCAGGAAAGCCATTTAAAGTAGAAGAAAGTGTAGGTATAAAGGGCTTAAGAAAGGGTGGGTGTGTTAGAGAGATGGAAAGAAGGCAACATGGGCAGAGCCCATGAGCGAGAGGAAGGAGGAACAGGGTGAGGGCAAAAGTTGGTCCCCGGGTTAGGTTTTTCCAGAAATACAATAGAAATACGATTGGTATTTATAAAAGCGTCTTCTAAGGTAAGGGATGGATTTCACAGCACCCATAGAGAATGTTGGAAGACCAGTTGGAGAGATATTGCAATAGTCTTAGCAAATGGTAAGAGTGATGTAGAGATAGATTGGGTCTAGGAAATGAGGACAGAGGCAATCCAGAGTGACACTCAGGCTTCTGGCCTGAGCAGCTTAATAGGAAATTGTCCCATTTACTGAGAGGGAGGGGGCCTGGCAGAGGAGCTAGCTGAGGGGGACTTCAAGAGTTTAGTTTTGGACGTGTTAAGCCTAACGAGCCCTATATCCAACTAGAAAGGTCGAGTCGAAAATTAAGTATACAAGACTGAGGTGTGGTTTGCCTTGCAGATACAAACTTGGAAGTTGTTGGCTTCCAGAAGGCACTGAAAGCCAGGAGAATGGTTGAGAACACAGGGAGATGGAGGTGAGAAGTGGCCACAGGCAATTCTCCTCAGGGCACTTGAGTTAGAACTTGGGGAGCATGGCAGCAAAAGAGCCTGAGATTGAGCAGCATAATGTAAAAGAAAAATCTAGGGGTGTGTGATGTGACTTCCGTAGAAGCCAAGAGAAGGGAGTTTAAAGGAGGAAGAGTGATTGATGATGCTAAATACTACAAAAATGTTAAGGCAAGTGAGGAAAGTGTCCAGCAGATTTGGCAACATGGAAGCCATTGGTGATCTGGATCCAAAGAGAGAAGTGAGGGTGATTGTAGAAAATCAACTGGAAAGGGCTGATGTGTAGAAGGGAAAATGATCAATTAGAGGCAACCTGTGAATCTATCCTTTTTTGAAAAAATTTGAAGTTTCAGGATACGTGTGCAGGATGTGCAGGTTTGTTACATAGGTAAACGTGTGCCATAGTGGTTTGCTACCCCTATCAACCGATCAACATTGTATTAAGCCCTACATGCATTAGCTATTTATCCTGATGCTCTCCCTCCCCCTGCCCCCCAACAGACACCAGTGTGTGATGTTCCCCTCCCTGTGTCCATGTGTTCTCATTGTCCAGCTCCCACTTACAAGTGAGAACATGCGGTGTTTGTTTTCTGTTCCTGTGTTAGTTTGCTGAGGATGATGGCTTCCAACTCCATCCTTGCCCCTGCAAGGGACATGATCTCATTCCTTTTTATGGTTGCATAGCATTCCATGGTCAATTATTAAAAAGTGAATCTACTCTTTACAAAAGTTTCTATTAAAGTATTTTATTAAATATTATGAAAATATTCTATTAAATATTCCCAGCTAGATGTCCCTCTACTAAAACCCTGTACATTCCATTTGGAATTACGAATGACGGGTAACCAATATTTATGCTGCCCCTGGAGAAAAAGACACGTGAAAGATTCTAATGGAGGAACTCTAGATGTTGGAGACAAGTTATTGGGAGAGTTGTTTGGGGACAGAGTTGGGGCTTCCCACATGCCCCTTAAAAAATAACATGGAGTTGGAAGCAACCACTGCTTTCCGTTTCTTTTATCTCCTCTGCAAACAATTAAGTTTCCATAGTGAACTAAGGAATGATTTAGGATTAACACCCAGCTCTATACTGGAACCCCAAAAACGTGCTGAGAAAGAAGAGTTAAAAGACATAAAGGAAATTTACCATGTGTAAATGGCTCAATCCTTGCCTTGGAGAAGGCAGGGAGGAGAGTCAAGGTCAAGGTCAGCAAAGGTCACACTGACAACTTCCCCAGCACAGCTCCTGAAGATTTGCTATGTGTTGCACACGAGTGTGAGCTGCAGAAGTAACAGAACCAAGAAATCTGTGGGTGCAGTAGGGCAGTAATTTATGAGGAAATACTGTCTGGGCCCAAGTTGGAGCTGCAGCACTGAAGTCCTCATCGGGCTGGACAGAAGGGATTGGAGTGAAATGTGTACTGAGGCAAGGAAGTAGATCAGATGAGGAAAGCAACAGTAGAGAGCCCCAGCATTTTTATGTTTTCCAGTGGACAGGAACAAGGAAGAGGCAGTTATAGTAGCATTGATATCAGCTGGGGGTGGCAGTGGCGGCTGGTCTGAAACTATAATCCTTCACTAATTCACAAATGGGTTTCCCCGACAAGAAGAGGTCAGGAGACCAAGTTTGACCTTGTGTTTTTGTGTGTTTTCTGCTGCTGTTTTCTCATTTTCAGTACGGGGACATCCAGCCTTCAGGGGGACTTGGGAATACTTGCAACACAAGGCAGGCAACATTCTGAGTGAGGTCTGGAGTTTACTTGATGTTCACCATGACTGAACTGTACAACTTCTCAAAAGGCTGAGGGTGTATCAGAAAACCAGAGCTATGAAAACAAGCCCAGAGGCTTGCACTGTGGCTGCAAGAAGCCACTAGACAGGGAGAGGAGTTCTCTCAGTGTCAGAAGTTTCGTCAGCCTCTGTCCTTCTGCCACTCTGTCTGGGGCTAGGCACCCATGGTGAGGGGAGCTCAAGGCAGCACCAACCCAGGTCACAAAAATCCCCATCACACCTGGCCTCGAGTTCTGTGAAGGCGATCAGATAGGATGCGTTTCCCAACGCGTCGCCATCTCCATCTGCCTTCCCCACAATGCTGCTTCCAAAGCCTCAGTGCCACCCAGTCTGAAATCTGAATCCAAGAGACCAGTGGCAGCAGAAGCTCTTTTCTTTAGTGTCTACTGTGTGCCAGACACCATTCTAAGAGCTTTTCATTTTGCTAGTCATTTATTTCTCACAAAAACTATTTCAGTGAGGTGCTCTTAGTAATTCTATTTTAGAAATGGGGAAACTGAGGCACAGAAAAGGTTGTGAGTGGGCTTATGGTGACAGGAATGGAAAGAGGCAGAGGTGGGGCATGGACCCAGGCAGGCTGCCTGAGCACCACAGCAAGTAGGGAAGCCTGCTTCATCCTCAGTGTCTCACCTGTTCCTTCTGAGGGTCTCAGACTGACTCACTCTAGAGAGTTAAAAGGACATGCCCTGTGTCTGAACACCTAATTGTTAACCACACATCCCCTAAAAGGTTGGACTTCGAGGCTCACAGTGGTTTCTCCAGGGGATGGGCACAGTGGCTCATGCCTGTAATCCCAACACTTTGGGAGGCCAAGACTGGCAGATCACCTGAGGTCAGGAGTTTGAGAACAGCATGGTCAATATGGCAAAACCCTGTCTCTACTAAAAATACAAAAATTAGATATGGTGGCACATGCCTGTGATCCCAGCTACTTGGGTGGCTGAGGCAGGAGAATCGCTTCAACCCGGGAGGCAGAGGTTTCAGTGAGCAGAGATTGCACCACTGCTCTCCAGCCTGGGTGACAGAGGAGATTCACACACACACACACACACACACACACACAGAATAGTTTCTCCAGCCTCCTGGAGGCAGAGGGGGGCTCCCCAAGGCTATTCTAGGCCATCTCCACTCCCTCGACCCCTCTGTTTGAAGGGTTGCCAGTCATGGTGACAAAGCCCTGCTGGCTTGGTTCTCAGTAGTCATTTCATTGGAAATGTAGATGTTTATTGACCTTAGTTCAAATTATTCCAGTTAGGTCTACAAAATGTAGCCCAAATATCAGCTGGGCTCTTCAGACCCTTTGCCTAGACAGGATATGACCTCATGCTTTCCATGAGTTTTTTTTTTTTTTTTTAAGATGGAGTCTCGCTCTGTTGCCAGGCTGGAGTGCAGTGGCGTGATCTCTGCTCACTGCACCCTGTGCCTCCCAGGTGCAACTGATTCTCCTGCCTCAGCCTCCCGAGTAGCTGGGACTATAAGCGCAAGCCACCAAGCCTAGCTAATTTATGTGTTTTTGGTAGAGACGGGGTTTCACCATGTTGGCCAGGATGGTCTCAGTCTCTTGACCTTGTGATCTGCCTGCCTTATCCTCCCAAAGTGCTGGGATTGCAGGCATGAGCCACCCTGCCGAGCTGCTTTCTGTGACTTTTATGCACTGACTTCCATTTCCATCACCCATGCCTGCTGGAGCCAGCGTGACTCACCCTTGCCAGTTGAGTATGTAATCTGGTTCTCCTCTCCCTAGTCATAAAGGATCCCTCTCTGGGGCTTGGGGCAGGTGTAGGGAGGCCTCTCTTCCAAGTGGCCCACACCCTAGAAGAAGATTGAGGTAGCGGGTAGCACTGCATACAGGTAAGCTGGAGTTGTTCTGCAGAGCTGAGGCTGAGGATCCGTAAAAAGGAATGAGGCAAGAGAAAAAATACAGTTGAGCAGATAAATGCTCTTCCAGAAGAAATGCTTAGACTGATGGCTTGCATTCTCCAGGTCACCCAGACCCAGTGTCCCTGTCACTACTCCTAACAGAGCCTGTCATCACTACATGATACGTATTTACTTTATTTGGAGTCAGGTTAATTGAGGTTAAACTTACATGCAGTAAAATTCACTCTTTTTTGTGAGTTTGGAAAAACATATGTTGTCATGTAACTACCACCGCAATCAAGATCTAGAACATTTCTGCTGCCCTTTGCTTACCAACTCCTCCACTAAACCTAGCCCCCAGCAAACACTGAGTTTTTTGTTGAGTCTCTACAATTTTGCCTTTTCCAGAATGCCATTGAATGGACTCGCATAGTATTCAGGCTACTGAGTCTAGCTTCTTTCATTTAGCAAAATGTATTTCCATTTCATCCATGTCATTTATTGTATCAGTAATTTGTTTTTATTGCTGAGTGCTGTTCAGTTGTGTGGATGTTTCAGTTTATGCATTCACTGGCTGATGGACATAGAGTTGATTCCTGTTTGAGACATATGTAAGTAAAACTGCTGTAATTATTCCTGTACAAATAGGTTTCCATTTTTCTTGGATAGGTGGGTAATGTATTGGCTGGGTCACATGGTAAGCATATGTTTAACTTTATGAGAAACTTCCAAATTATTGTCCAGAGTGGCTGTACCCATTTGCAATCCCACCATAAAGATAGGAGAGCTTCAGCTCTCTGCATCTTCCACAACATTTGGTATTGTTAACCTTTTGCACCTGTTTTGTTTTTAATTTTAGCTTTTCTGATAGATGTGTAGCAATATCTCATTGACATTTCAATTTGCATTTTCCTAATGTTAGGACACAGAACGCTTTTTCAAGGGCTTCCTTGTCATCTGTATAGCATATTTGGTGATGTGTCTGTTCAAATCTTTTGCTTATTTTAAACATTGGACTATTTGTATTACTGAATTTGGAGAATTCTTTATATATTCTGGATACAAATCTGTCAGATACGCAGTTTATAAATGCTTTCTCAACAGATACTTACTTTAATACAATTTGTCCTCCTCTTTGGATTTCAAATACCATTCCCACTTCTCACCATTAGGCCGGCAGAGTTAGAGGAACAGGAAGAACACTTTAGTCTTGATTTTCTAGAGGAGAGAAACTGAGACACACATATACTTTTTAAAACCTGCTGCTTCTAGTATCGCAGAGAATCGGATCCGGGCATGAGACTTGATCACCGAGAAGGGAGTCTTAGAATGTGTTTGAAACTGTCCCTCCCGTTATAGGGCTGTCATTTGTTTAAGTGAGGCCCAGCAAACCAGTGTCACCAACTTACTTCCAGGAAAGAGTAACAGGTATTTGTCAAATATCTATTGTGTGCCAGAAATGAATTCAGATCAGGGACCAGCAAGCTAGGCCTGAGGGCCAAATATAACTCTTTACCTGATTTTGTACAGCCTGTGAACATTAAGATGAACATTTGCAACTGACATGATGACAGGAAAAACTCATTTTGAAACCCCACTTAAAGGACATGCAATCACCCCCTGCAAAGAAGTCAATTTTAAAATTATAGACATTTTAAAAATGATACACAATTACTATTATTTTAATATATATCATTTGACGTTATATTTTGAATTTTGTGAACAACAATCTTGTTTTCTCTCTTGTTGTGTTAATAATGCTTACATAGTACACTCCATTTTACCACTTGGTCTGCAGAACCTCCAATTTACTCTTTGGACCTTTGCAAGAAAAGTTATGTCTTTAACCATTAAAACTGTAACAACCTATTTTACAGAGAAAAGTGAAGATCTTTGCGAAAGATAAGTAAGCTGTGTAAGCTTACCCAGTTAATGTCAGTGGAACAGGAATTTTGGGGGATGTTTCTGACTTCAAAACCTGGTCCCTTTCCAAAAGCAAATTCATGGCAGCAATTTAGCAGAAAACAGAAAAGAAGAAAAACCAATTTTGGTGGGTGGGGTGGAGTTCTTTGCTCAGGGCATACCTTTCCAGGGTTCCTCAACCTGTTTTTGGCCAATTCACAGGCCTGTTCATGGAGACCAGGAATTCATCAGAGGGACCTCACGATCCTATGGGATTCTTAAACCATGGCAGCGACATTCTGTTCTCTTCATCCTACTTCACTAGCTAAAGTGTATATAGAAAATTTTAAAGCTTTCCAATAACAATATATATGTATTTTTAACTACATAAAGCATGTTAGCTTTTAAAGCCCAGTGAATCATGTTAAGCACATGGGCCATGGACCCAGGACACTGGGTTCAACTCCCAGCTCCACTCTTAGGAGCCTTGTGACCTCCGGTTAAGCTAAACAGAGGTAGCTGGATTTACCTTTTTAAAAATAGGATATAATAGGACCTATTCATAGGTCTTCTATGAGGCTTAAATGGGTTAATATTTGCAGTGTGATTAGAACAGCACCTGACATAGCACAGGTACTTTATCAGCATATATTAAATAATAAAATAAATGCTTGATTAATCAGAATATTAAATTGCCGGAAAGCACATCTCTTCTCTTTCTAGCTCATCAAAATGTTTCTGTATTAAATGGGTCCTGAAAGAGCAAAAGGAAGAGAAACTTAAAAGTGATAGCATTGCCTCAACTTCCTCAGTGTGATCATACTCTGGTAGGGGACAGAGAAGCAGGAGGGGAATGTGTTTCCCTACTTTCAGCCCAGGTACACGCTCCCCAACTCTCCAATCCAGGAGAATGACCTGGGTTTCACCAAATTACAATTATTATTATTTGAGCAATACATAAAGCTTTTGATTCTGAAATGATGATCCTTGTAGTTGAAAGCAGCAATTCTACATCAAATTACAATTATTTACAACATCATCAGGCTAGGAAAAGGCAGCACTTTGGCGACATCTTGCCCTTCCATGTTTATGTCCATACTTCCCCTCTCAGTCTTCAGAAAGCCACACCCAGGTGTATCCCCTGCTGGTACCCTAATTAAGGTTCTTCACCTCCCACTCCATTTCCCTGACACACGCAAATGGCACTCAGTGCTGGTGAGGGTGTGAGACAGATAAACACTTTCTTACACTGACGGTTAGGATAAGCAATTGAGATATTTCCATCAAGAGCCTTAAACATATTCTTAATCCAAGATTCCACTTCTGAAAAGACATCGAGACAAAAAGGGTGTGTGTGGCGAGGTTGTGGGTGGGAGTTGTAGAATTTAAAGGAGAAGAACTGAATCTGACACACGATGGGAGTTGCCTGGCGAGTGTGTGGGCATCGGAAGCCAGAGGGCAGTAGGTGGTGTGTTCCAGGGTCCTTCTGTGAGCACACCTGCTGCACTGTAGCTGCTGGTGCCCAGAGATGGGCAGTGCTGCAGACCCATATGCTGTAGGACACTGCAGTGCCCAAACAAGGGCATTGCAGTCCATCCACCCACCACAAGCATTGTCCATTGGAGTCAGAATGGATCTGGGAGACAGACTCGACTGTGCCGTGGCTCAGACGCCCTGGGACGGATCCTGCAGCCTGTTGGAGGCACTGCCTGGGTGGAGTCAGTTCTTCAGCTTGGCTGCTTAAACCTTTCCCTCCTCACTGTGGGTCTGAGGACCTAACACATGAACACGTATCTTAAAAACAAAGTTTCTATACAAGTATTAGGAATTATTATCTAGATCCATATGATTTCAGTCTTTTAATCTTAGGTTAGAGTCTCAGATGACTTAGGGTATCTTTAGTTTTTTATCATAAGTCAACAGAATTCATCTTTAATTGCTTTAATTTAAGTGAATAACCAAAATACTACAATTTTAAGGATAACCAAAACACTACAATTTTTTTTTTTTTTTTTTTAGACGGAGT
>NW_016806471.1:601178-610033 GCF_001698545.2 Rhinopithecus bieti
TGCAGTGGCCAGATCTCAGCTCACTGCAAGCTCCGCCTTTCGGGTTCACGCCATTCTCCTGCCTCAGCCTCCCGAGTAGCTGGGACTACAGGCGCCCGCCACCTCGCCCGGCTAGTTTTTTGTATTTTTTAGTAGAGACGGGGTTTCACTGGGTTAGCCAGGATGGTCTCCATCTCCTGACCTCGTGATCCGCCCGTCTCGGCCTCCCAAAGTGCTGGGATTACAGGCTTGAGCCACCGCGACTGGCCCAAAACACTACAATTTTAAGGAGAAGTATGGAAATCAAGTAGAGGACCCCAGGTTAATAATGTTAATAGAGGCACAGGGAAAGGATTAGAAGATTCATTTATTTAGCATACAGGAGACTGGCACTGATGAAGATGACCTCAATGAATCCTCGGGAGGCAAGATCTTACTCCCATTTTCTACCCCCAGGGAATGGAGGCTAAGGGCCTTATCTAAAGTTAGGGAAGATGGAAATGGCGGAGACAGGATTTGAACCCAGGCATCTGACCACGGGCCCATGTGCTTTCTCAACATTGCAGCTGGCCACTTGGCAAGGCTGGCATTAAGGTGCACTGTTAGTCCTCAGCTGTGCAAATGTTCCAAATCACAGAGGAAGACATTTAATCTGTTCAGTGATCTATGGAACCGCTTAGGAACTATAAGAGGAATTACGGGGATGAGTCATTCTCTGTCAGCAGGTGAACTGTAATGGAGTTTTTATTACTATTTTCTTATTTATGTGTTTGTCCAAAAAAATGGAAATAATGCACCAGAGCCCCCTGATGGCTGTTTCCTCACTGGGCTCTGCCTGTGGCTGTGTGTGAGACGTGTGTGCACATTGGTTTTGCAGTCTCATGTGGGTCTCATGCTCTATGAGATTTGGGGTTGAGGATAGTTTGTGCAGAATTATATCGGGGAATCTAGTGGCTGCCTTTGTGTGTGAAGGAGGATGTGCGGGTATGAGAGAGAGTAAAGACATTATGTGAATTATTGAGAAAGTGCCTACTGAAATGTTCTATAACTCCTGATACCCTGAACTCTGTGATCCTTTATTTTAACTAGAAAAGGAAATGTACAGTGACCTAGAGCTCTTCTTAGTCTTTCGATTCCGTTAGCCATAGGTGCCTAGTTTTGATGATGTCCTTTGGTGAAGTGGACTCTGTTCTTACCAGGGACCTCCCTGCAGCCATTAATTCTGCCCTCCGAAGCCCCTCTCCTTTTCTTCTCTCAAGGCAGAGGACGATGTTAGATCCTCCCCAGCCCAGTTTGGTTGTTGATAAAGCTCATGAGTATCTCCCGGGGAATCGCTCCAAGGTGCAGGTCATGCATGGTCTGAGAGAATTCGAAGGCTCTCAAACCCAAGTAGCTCAAGTCCTTTCTAAAATGGTGGACCCTAACTGCTAAAACCTAGACTTTGACCTCAGTCTTGATCCCATCTGAGAGAACATGAGGATTCTGAACTTGGGTTGACCTCCACGTCATCTTCTCTGGAGATAGCAGGACCGGTTCTGGGCTTCTGTGGGTTGACTCCATGGAAATGAACCTGGTCAAAATGAGAGAGGCCATCTTCCAAAGAGTTTTCATTGGGGGATTTTTTTATTTTAGAGATGGCATTTCATTTTGTCACCCAGGCTGGAGTGCAATGGGTATGATCATAGCTCACCACAGCCTGGAACTCCTGGGCTCAAGTGATCCTCTCACCTCAGCCTCCCCAGTAGCTGGGTCTACAGGCACTTCATGAGGGATTTTGAGTCATTTGGGTTCCTTAGCCAGCTCTGTCTCTGTTTGGGGGCTGGAGTTAGTAGAAGGGAGTCTGTCCATTTTTATCAAGGGTATATTATATATTACATACAGATCAGAGGCTCAAGGTGGTGACATAATGGGGTGTAAGTTGTCGTCTGTAGCCTGTGGGGTAAAAAAAAAAAAAAACATACCTGGGAAGATAGCAATTAAGTAAAGCCTAATAACAATAAAACATAAAAGTCCTTTTATGAGATTATCCTGGGCTAACACTCAACACTCTGGTATATAAGGGCATCTTAGGATCTATGATTTTGTGGTTTAAGCTGCATCAGTTACCGCTATACCTGGAACATGGTAGATACTAAACAAATGTTTACATAAAGAAAGAATGAATGAACCTAGATGCCCACACCTCAGACATACAGAGTCCATT
Source organism: Rhinopithecus bieti (assembly GCF_001698545.2). Lineage (NCBI taxonomy): Eukaryota > Metazoa > Chordata > Mammalia > Primates > Cercopithecidae > Rhinopithecus > Rhinopithecus bieti. Next base: position 603,361 of record NW_016806471.1, read on the forward strand.
AAAATTCAGCTAACATATGTTGGGAACTTACTGCAAGCTAAGTTTTTTTTTTCTTCACTTTCATGAATGCCTATCTTTCTAGCAACAATTTGAGGCAAGAATTTTTATGGAGGAAGCAACTAAAACTCAGTGCACTGGACAAAAGCACACACAGCCTACAGGGTGGAAGTGAAATTTGAACCCAGGCTCCTTCTAGCATGTTGCTTTGCTTTCCCTTCTATTTCACCAATGGGGTTTTGCCTTTTTCTCTTTTGTGTTGCTTTCTCCCCTCCATGTTTCCTTTCCTTAGGAGACAGCCCTCTCCTGAACCTGTGTGTTCCACTCTCGGTTTCTGGACCATCTGGAAGGTCACTGCCCCTTAGCTCCAGATTCTAAACAGGCAATGCTGCATCCAATGCTGCTTGATGATAAGGGCCAAACAAATATGAGCAGAACCCAGTTCCATTGCTTTTCCTTTGCCAAAATACATTAATAAAGTTAATTAGCATTGATCTGAAAAAATCAGAACAGTAACCTTCTGGCATTAGGGTCAAATGCAACGAAGCACAAGCAATAAAAACTTAATTACTGCTCCCCTCTGAGAAGCTGTCACTGATTCTCGAGGACTAGAGGGAGTGGGGGCTGACACCTCCCCAGAACCCTCCCTGCCCGCTCCATGCCTCACTGCTGGACCCTGAAGGTGAGCTGGGGCTGGGCCCCAGGTAGGATTATGTATAGTTAAATGCACGAGTCCTGGTGACCTTGGCTTGACTTGGGCTGTCATCAGTGTCCTTAAGGACCAAAACAGAGCCTGCAGGAGGTAGCTGGCCATCGGAATGGGAAGCTAGTCCTCTGCCAGATGAGCCTGGTGATTTGTTTTGGTGGCTCAGATGATGATAGACAGGGTCAAGTCTATTTTTTTTATTTAGAAAAAGATTTATGGTCTCAGCAAGAATGCTAGGGTTTAGAGCAAGGCCTCCTGGCCCACCAGGGACCCAAATAGCCAGACAGCAAACAAAATAGACTGCCACTCATGGGGACTAGGTGAGCCCAGAATGGAAAGACAGCAAGAAACTCAGGGGGTTTGAACCACCCGGTACCCAGGACTCTCCCCAGATAGATTAGAAACCTGGCTTAGGTCGGTAAGAATATTCTAGATCTTACCCCGGCAGTCCTGAGGTGACTGATTTATTGCTGTTTCTGGTCAGAATTGGCTTAGACACTGGGTGAGGACATGAAAGTTGTAAAGGACCCTGCAAGGCACTGGGGATGTACGTTGCTGACATTTTCCCACCCTGCCCCTAATTTCCAATGATCTCATTTTGTTGTTGAATTCCCGTCCTGTGCAAGGAATTGAGGAACTAGGATGTGGAGACAGAAATATGCACAAGCCCCAGCATTCGCCCTTGAGCGGTCCTCACTCTGGTGGGGTGGGATGAGCAACCAACTGGATTTCTGCCCCTCTTTAATACTTCCCTTAGCCTTTCTTTTCCATGATACTGTGAGATATTTGAGTAGTGTGCTGTCCTGAAATGCAGGCTTCCTTATCTCAGTCTCCACTTGAGTCTCTCTAACTCATGATCTTCCTGGTGAGAGCAGCACTGGGAAGGGGATGGGGGCACTGCTGTCACAAATCTTATTGGTTCTCCTGCTGTTATATACAGCTTATGGGCTGCCCCAAGCCCCTCCCGTGGCTCCTGAGGCCCTGCAGGGTCCCATGAACTCAGAAAAGCATGGCAGGAGCAGATGGGCCCATCTTTTGGTAATAATAGTGGCTCTTTGTAGAGTTGCCTCCAACTCCAGGGAAAGGTTAGTTGAGGTGGACGAAGGTATACTGAGAGGGGCTAAGGAACACACACAAGTATATTTTCTAGGTGACTCTTGAAAAATACATACTTTGGCCCAAAAGTTATTTCAGGGAGATGCTTGCAAAGAATGGGAAAGATCCAGAGTGAGGAAAAGGGAAAACCCAATACAAACCAGGCTGCATGAGTGGAGGGAATAGGAACTTCCTGAGAACACAAGGAAGCCCTTTTAAAATGTATGCAATGGAGACAGCTCCCTCACACATTAGCACTCAGTTCCACACAGTCCTGAGGTCAGGCTGCCTGGGCTTCCTGCAGGTTCTGCTCCTTATGGCTGTGTGACCCTCCCACAAGACCCTTCTCTGTAAAATACGGGTAATGACATTACTCACCTTTAAAGATTAAATGAGCTCCTATGTGCTAAGTTATATAATCATTGCTTGTCAAATGTTGGATATTATCATAATGTTAGTATTTGTAGATTCCAAGAGCCTGTAGCTCAGAAGCAGAGAGAGATGTGCAAAGAACTCCAAGGCACATAGAAATTTCCTCTCCTTCCAGGCTATCCGGAGAGCAAAGCCATGCTGCTGCGGTAGTCAACAAAACGAAAGCAGAAAGCAGGCCGGAGGTAGATTTCACAGGACCTTGAATTCCAAGGAGCATTCAAGATTTCCTTAAATAGGTACCACATCTGTATGCTTTAAATATGGTATTTAAATATGAATGCATTTTGGGGAAAATGTTTCAAACAGTGTGTGAGAGAGAGCTGCAGGCTCACAAAAAAGTCCTGCTTTGCTCTTCTGCCCACATTTCCATCCTTGCATTCATCAAGTGGCCCATGTCTGACCTCCATCATTTGCAAACAGCCACCTCACCACTCTCTTATTCATGTGTTCATCTCCCACCTTGCCAGAATTGTTTTCTCTAAGCACAGATATGCTACCTGTTTAAGAAGACCTTGAATGCTCCCTGGAATTCAAGGTCCTGTGAAATGTACCTCCATCCTGCTTTCTGCTTTTGCTCTGCTGACATTAGACTTGCTGTTCCTTGAAAATTTCCTACTGCTGCCCCTCATCAGAATTAACTACTTTAGCAGCATGGCTTTGCTCTTTGGTTAGCCTGGAAGATGGAGAGGAAATTCTTATGTGCCTTGGAGTTCTTTGCATACCTATCTCTGTTTCTGAGCAGTGGGCTCTTCAATCAACAGATACAAATGTTATGATAATATCCTACATTTTACCAAGCAATGGTTATGTAACTTTGTTCACAGAATCTTTTTCATTGTTTGAGGTGAGTAATGTTATTGCTGTTATTTTACAGAGAAGGATCCTGTGGGAGGGTCATAGCCACAAGGAGAAGAGCCAGCCAGGAGCCCAGGCAGCTTGACTTCATGGCTGTGCTCTTGAATACTATGTTAGGCCGTTTTTGCGTTGCCATAGAAAATAATGGAGGCTGGGTAATTTAGGAAGGAGAAGAGGTTTAATTGGTTCACAATTCTGCAGTCTATACATGAAGCATGGCACCAGCATCAGCTTGGCTTCTGGGGAGACCTCAGGGAGCTTTTACTGATGGCAGAAGGTGAAGTGGTAGCAGGGGCATCACATGGCAAGAACAGGAGTGAGAGACAGAGAGACCGAAAGCAGTAAGTGGGAGGTACCACACACTTTCTAGCAACCAGATCTCGCAAGTACTCACTCACTCTCATGAGGATAGCATCAAGTCATGAGGGATCCACCCCCATGATCCAAACACCTCCCACCGGGCCCCTCTTCCAACACTGGGAAGTACAATTCAACATGAGATACGAGGGGGACAAATAGTCAAGCCATATCAACCCCTAAGTTATTGCTGGGTCTCTGGAACTTTCAATGCACATAGACAGTCTCCAGTCACATAGTAGGGCCTGGTCAATTTTGCAGACTGAAACAAAAGACAAATGAGAGAATAAGGGGATGGAAGGAGCACATCACCCTAGGAAGGTGAGCCTATGGGAGTGGGCTGAGAATGAAGCTGTAGGATGGACCCAAGGCACAGGTATGCTTCCTCTGTCTCCCTCTTGACCAGTTCACTGACCTTGGAGGAGGCAGCCTCTAGCAGGGCTGCCCCGGAAGTCCTGGGAAGGTCCTCCTGCCTGCCAAAAAATACTGCTTTCAGCTGCTTGATGGTGCCTGAAATTGTACCATTACAGCCTAATTCCTATAGCTTAGGCTGCTATTCCCCTGTTAAAATGCAAATCCTCCTGGGAGAGGCAAGTTATTAAACTTTATTAGTCTTTTATATCTCATGGTGAATTTACTGATGAGAGCCTTCTCCTTAGAAATGGCTGGGATAAGGGAGAAATATGGAGATGGCATATATGTTCTGGGCTCCAGGGAATGCAGTCACCTGAAGGGCCAGAAGTGAAGGAGCAGGGATTGAAGGAGGAATAATGAGAGCTTGGGAACCTACAAAGCTGACATTTCATGTGTTCTGTTGCATAGGGCCACAGGTGACTGGTAGCATGTGGTTTTAAGTGGACTGGCTGAGGAAAGGGTCACAGGCACGTCCCCGGCATTGGAAGGACCAAGTTCCTGGGTCAAGATGGAGCTCTAAGTCACTAGAACAGCCTTCCTGGTCTTTGCCTTATGCAAGAGAGCAGCATTGCAGGCAGCACCATGCCCACTGTCAGCAGAGTTTCTGCAATGTGCCCATGCACACAGTACCCCTTTCCAGCACAGTGGTCCTGGATATCCCTGTCACTCACTCCAACCCAGTGGGAGACCCTCAGAGTGTCTTCTGCGTGCACTGCTGCTTATTTCCTTATTTCTTGCACTTCTTTCACCCCTTGGGCCTGAAGACGACAGCTCAGTTTCATTCTCTACCCCATCGCAGACATTTTTCTGAAACCGTCCCTTGCCATCCACTCACTGCCTGGACTGCGGTGAGCAATGGATACTGAGAGGGATCCTTTTTTTTTTTAAAGGACATGTCAGGGTTTCTTCAAGAACAATATTATTTTATGTGTTTTCAAGATACTTTGTAGTGCCTTCAGATTTATGAGATGGCCTTTATTACTTCAATAAAATATTTAAAACAAAAATAAGAATGGAAGCCTGAGGTTCTTGGCCTCCATTTCTCTGGAGCTTGCTCGCACAGAAATACTCCCTAATCTTCACACACATCCTCCCTTCAGAGACGCTGGCGGCCTTGGTTGCTGGTGATTCTGATGTTCAAGAACTAGGCAGGGCTGCACCTTGGATCGTATCTTTACTTAACAAATGGTGTTTGTCTACCTGATGGCAAATAAATGGAGATTCCAGCACATGGAGTGTGGTTTGCTGTTGTTGCTTAATGATGCATTGCAGTGTGTATGTGCCTTACTTTTGAAATTGTGATAGCACGCAATAGCACCTTGAATGGAAAGTAATGTGTTTGCTATATGTAGTAGTTGCAATGAGACAGTTTGCAAAGAGGGTCAGATAGTATGTTAGTAAAAGGACAACTTAACCGAGGGAAAAGAGACCTGGGTTCCGAGCCAGCTTTGTCTCTAATGAGCTGCAGAGTCTCAGAGGAATTACTCTCCCCTCTGGACCTGGAACTTCTTGCATTTTTTCAGTCATTCATTCAACAATTATTTCTTGAGTGTGTACTATGTACTGGATACTATGTTCATCTGAAAAGCCAGGCAGGTGTATTAAATGGCTTCTCCCTAATATAACATTCTTTGGAATAGTTGATTTTAGGAGGCTTTGAGAACCTTGAATGTTCACTAAGACAAAGAGCAGTGGACAAGGATCCTCCCCTTACTTTTATTATTATTATTATTATTATTATTATTATACTTTAAGTTCTAGGGTACATGTGAACAACGTGCAGGTTTGTTACATATGTATACATGTGCCATGTTGGTGTGCTGCACCCATTAAGTTGTCATTTATATTAGGTATATCTCATAATGCTATCCCTTCCCCCCCTCCCCCCACCTCACAACAGGCCCTGGTGTGTTGTGTTCCCCACCCTGTGTCTATGTGTTCTCATTGTTCAATTCCCACCTATGAGTGAGAAGATGTGGTGTTTGGTTTTCTGTCCTTGCAATAGTTTGCTGAGCATGATGGTTTCCAGCTTCATCCCTGTCCCTACAAAGGACATGAACTCATCATTTTTTATGGCTGCATATACTCCATGGTGTATATGTGCCACATTTTCTTAATCCAGTCTGTCATTGATGAACATTTGGGTTGGTTCCAAGTCTTTGCTATTGTGAATAGTGCCACAATAAACATACATGTGCATGTGTCTTTATAGCAGCATGATTTATAATCCTTTGGGTATATACCCAGTAATGGGATGGCTGGGTCAAATGGTATTTCTAGTTCTAGATCCCTGAAGAATCACCACACTGTCTTCCACAATGGTTAACCTAGTTTACAGTCCCACCAACAGTGTAAAAGTGTTCCTATTTCTCCACATCCTCTCCAGCACCTGTTTTTTCCTGACTTTTTAATGATCACCGTTCTAACTGGTGTGAGATGGTTTTGATTTGCATTTCTCTGATGGCCAGTGCTGATGAGCATTTTTTCATGTGTCTGTTGACTGCATAAATGTCTTCTTTTGAGAAATATCTGTTCATATCCTTCACCTGCTTTTTGATGGGGTTGTTTTATCTTTTCTTGTAAATTTGTTTGAGTTCTTTGTAGATTTTGGATATTAGCCCTTTGTCAGATGGGTAGATTGCAAAAATTTTCTCCCATTCTGTAGGTTGCCTGTTCACTCTGATGGTAGTTTCTTTTGCTGTGCAGAAGCTCTTTAGTTGAATTAGATCTCATTTGTCAATTTTGGCTTTTGTTGCTGTTGCTTTTGGTGTTTTAGACATGAAGTCCTTGCCCATGCCTATGTCCTGAATGGTATTG
>NW_016806471.1:612534-638447 GCF_001698545.2 Rhinopithecus bieti
TAGGTAGATCTTCCTCCATCCCTTTATTTTGAGCCCATGTGTGTCTCTGCACATGAGATGGGTCTCCTGAATACAGCACCCTGATGGGTCTTGATTCTTTATCCAATTTGCCAGCCTGTGTCTTTTAATTGGAGCACTTAGCCCATTTACATTTAAGGTTAATATTGTTATGTGTAAATTTGATCCTGTCATTATGTTCTTAGCTAGTTATTTTGCTCGTTAGTTGATGCAGTTTCTTCCTAGCGTAGATGGTCTTTACATTTTAGCATGTTTTTGCAGTGGCTGGTACTGGTTGTTCCTTTCCATGTTTAGTGCTTCCTTCAGGAGCTCTTGTAAGGCAGGCCTGGTGGTGACAGAATCTCTCAGCATTTGCTTGTCTGTAAAGGATTTTTTTTCTCCTTCACTTAGGAAGCTTAGTTTGGCTGGATATGAAATTACGGGTTGAAAATTCTTTTCTTTAAGAATGTTGAATATTGGCCCCCACTTTCTTCAGGCTTGTAGAGTTTCTGCCAAGAGATCTGCTGTTAGTCTGATGGGCTTCCCTTTGTGGGTAGCTTGACCTTTCTCTCTGGCTGCCCTTAACATTTTTTCCTTCATTTCAACTTTGGTGAATCTGACAATTATGTGTCTTGGAGTTGCTCTTCTCGAGGAGTATCTTTGTTCTCTGTATATCCTGAATTTGAATGTTGGCCTGCTTTCCTAGGTTGGGGAAGTTCTCCTGGATAATATCCTGCAGAGGGTTTTCCAACTTGGTTCCATTCTCCCCGTCACTTTCAGGCACCCCAATCAGACGTAGATTGGGTCTTTTCACATAGCCCATATTTCCTGGAGGCTTTCTTCATTTCTTTTTAACCATTTTTCTCTCAACTTCTCTTCCCATTTCATTTCATTCATTTGATCTTCAATAACTGATACCCTTTCTTCCAGTTGATTGAATTAGCTACTGAAACTTGTGCATGCATCACGTAGTTCTCATGCCATGGTTTTCGGCTCCATCAGGTCATTTAAGGTCTTCTCTACCCTGTTTATTCTAGTTAGCCATTCATCTAATCTTTTTTCAAGGTTTTTAGCTTCTTTGCGACAGGTTCAAACATCCTCTTTTGGCTCAGAGAAGTTTGTTATTATTGATCATCTGAAGCCTTTTTCTCAACTTGTCAAAGTCATTCTCCATCCAGCTTTGTTCTTTTGCTGGTCAGGAGCTGCGTTCCTTTGGAGAGGAAGAGGTCCTCTGATTTTTAGAGTTTTCAGCTTTTCTGCTCTGGTTTCTCTCCATCTTTGTGGTTTTATCTACCTTTGGTCTTTGATTATGGTGATGTACAGATGGGGTTTTGGTGTGGATGTCCTTTCTGTTTGTAAGTTTTCCTTCTAACAGTCAGCACCCTCAGCTGCAGGTCTGTTGGAGTTTGCTGGAGGTCCACTCCAGACCCTGTTTGCCTGGGTATCAGCAGCAGAGGCTGCAGAACAGCAAACTGTTCTGCAGGAACAGTTCTGGAAAGGTGCCTCCTAGTTAGGCTACTTGGGGGTCAGGGACCCACTTGAGGAGGCAGTCTCTCTGTTCTCAGATCTCAAACTCCAAGCTGGGAGAACCACTACTCTCTTTAAAGCTGTCACCTAGGGATGTTTAAGTCTGCAGAAGTTTCTGCTGCCTTTTGTTCAGCTGTGCCCTGCCCCCAGAGATGGAGTCTGCAGAGGCAGGCAGGCCTCCTGCAGCTGTGGTGGGCTCCACCCAGTTCCACCTTCCTGGCTGCTTTGTTTACCTACTCAAGCCTCAGCAATGGTGGGCTCCCCTCTTGCAGCCTCCCTGCAGCCCTGCAGTTCGATCTCAGACTGCTCTGCTAGCAATGAGCAAGGCTCCGTGGGTGTGGGACCCTCTGAGCCAGGCACCGGATATAATCTCTTGGTGTGACTTTGCGAAGACCACTGGAAAAGCGCAGTATTGGGGTGGGAGTGACCTGATTTTCCAGGTGCCATCTGTCACGGCTTCTCTTGGCTAGGAAAGGGAATTCCCCAACCCCTTGAGCTTCCCGGGTAAGGTGATGCCTGGCCCCACTTCGGCTCACGCTCCATGGGCTGCACACACTGACCTGCACCCACCGTCAGACAAGCCCCAGTGAGATGAACCCGGTACCTCAGTTGGAAATGCAGAAATCACCCGCCTTCTGCGTCACTCACTCTGGAATCTGTAGACTGAAGCTGTTCCTATTCGGCCATCTTGGAACCTCTCTCTCCTTACTTTTTAAAGATCTTATGAGTTTTCCTAATGTGAAGGTCATAAAAACCTAAAGCAGAAGGCAGGTAGTAAATCTCACCCTCCTCATTTCCCAGCATAGGTGTGCCAGAGATTCTGGGTCCTTTATAATTCACTTAATAGAATCAAATAAATTTTACTTCCTTCCCAGTGGATTTTCTTGCTCTTAAGGCAAATTGCTCTGTCGTGGGAATTGGTCCCAGGAAAACTGAGAAAAACCCAAGTGGCACCAGCCCAAATCCACTCTTACAGACCTTTTTCTCTCCTCTTCACTGCTTCTTCCTTGAAAGGTTTGGAGTCTGTTCCTTTGCAGGCACTCTGCTAGGTGATAGCTACATGCTCTCTGTCTTTGAGGAGCTCACAGCCTAAGGGAAGAAGGAAGTGCCAGAGAATCATAGTGATGTCTGGATGGTGCATTGAGAAGGAGCACCTCAAACCATCACTGGATCCAAGAAGGTTTCTCACTGGCGGCAGAACTTAAGTTTAATCCTGAAAAAATCAATGAGTTATGCCGGCAAGCAAGCTGTGGATTGGCACTCTAGACAGATGGAGTAGCATGGACAATGGTCCTGGGGTAGGAGGAGGTGGTGTGTTTGGAGAAGCAGTTTAGAATGAGGCAGGTGCATGGGACAGGGCATCACAACATTCAGCTGGTAGCCCTGGCCAGGGTAAGCTCCAGGAAGCTTGGAGTTGCCATTGACAGACATTAAGCAAAGCTGTGGCACGATCTCCCTTCTCCCCAAATTGTCTGCTCTCACCAAGCAGCTTCCCACTTACCAAATCCATCTCTCATCTGCTCCCTGTCAAGTCTTCAGCATCCTCTGCTTCATTCCTTCATGTAAATCCCATCCTCTTGCTTCCTTGGTTATCTTTCAAGAGGAGAACTCATGAATTCAACCTTATAATAGTTTAATGAGAATGACGAAACATCTGTCTTTTTAACTCATGTAAAGATGTCAGGCCGGGCATGGTGGCTCACGCCTGTAATCCCAACACTTTGGGAGGTTGAGGTGGGTAGATCACCTGAGGTCAGGAGTTCAGTACCAGCCTGGCCAACATGGTGAAACCCCATCTCTACTACAGATACAAAAATTAGCTGGGCGTGGTGGTGGATGCCTGTAGTCCCAGCTACTCAGGAGGCTGAGGCAGGAGAATCTCTTGAACCCGGGAGGTGGAGTTTGCAGTGAACTGAGATTGTGCCATTGTACTCCAGTCTGAGCAACAGAGCAAGACTCCGTCTCAAAAAAAAAAAAAAAAAAAAAAAAAAAAATCCAAGAGGTGGTATATAGAAAATAACATCCAAGGTCTGACACCTCTTCTAAACATGTGGGGTTCTATCTCTATTGCCCCAGCCCACCTACTGGAATGGGCACAAGTCTGGGTGGGTTTGCAGAAAGCCTGTGTTGTGAGTTGTGGAGATCCACCTACCAAGTTAGCCACTGCCAGAGCCCACAGACCTTTCTGGGACCTGGTTCTTTTTGTCTCTCTGTGTTTATCCTCTCCACAGCCACCAGGACCCCTCTGCTGCTGATGCTGTGAAGACCTCATTCTCTGCCCTGCTCCTCAGGGATCATCAATGGTAGAATCAATATCCATGTGATCAAATACATCTACAGCTCTGGCCCACACTCCCCTTTTTAGAGGCTAAGCCTTCAGATGTAGAATCCCCATATTCCCAGGCTTTCCTATACTCACGTTTCTGCAAAACACTGACAATATCTGTTTTCATTGTTACCATTGCATGAAATGAAGCTAACTTACTGAAAAGTTAGTTGCCAAGTACAAGTACATCATCTCTGTTATTCATCACCAAAACCCTTTGAGGGAAGGGTCATTAACTCCAGTTTTGTGAATGAAAAATAGCTACTCTGAAAGATTAAGTGACTCTCTGAAGTTCATGTTGGAAGAAGCAGAAGCAGAAGCAGAAGCGTCGCTCTCTGATCTGCAAATGTTACAACCATTATTGGGTTAATGATGTGTCTGATTTGTAGTTCCAGAAGTATATTCACAGCCAATCCTTATAAGAGGCATATCCTAAACAAGCACATAGATGAACAAATGGATAACTATTTTGTGGTCACTGTACATGTATAATCCCTTACCTATTCATCATTCTATCTGGTCACGTCCAACTGTAGCCAACCTCAGAAATGTGTAACAGAGAATGCACCATTAATAAGGTAGAAACTATCCCCCAGACACTGAGCTGTGCTCAGTGTTTTTGGGTAGGAGTAGATGTGAGGTGAGATTCTGCCATTTAACATTGCACCAAACTGCAATTCCCTTGAAAGCAGCTGTTTCAGAAGCTCCTTCAGGCTCCTGACTGCCCTTTGGCTCTGTCTTGGGCTGCCCACTTAAGAAATCACTTTATCATGCTACTTCGTGATTATATTTGCCCAAGGATTGAGCTCAAAGGTCCTTTTAATTGGAAGGGTTTTTAAAAAAAATATCTTTCTGAGCAACCTAACACTGGGGAGTAGAGGTAGGGACCCCTAAAGGCATCTGAATTGCAGGTTACTAGTTCTCTGTAGCTGGAGATGTGGGTCATGGCCAGTGCTTGGGATGGGCCCAGAGAATTCTGTAGAGAACATCAGGAACTAGTATTACTCTAGACTCCAGACACATTGTATACACAGCATGGATAAAGGACTTCTCTGAGATAGGATGCTAGGGACATTAACCCTTGGGTTTCTCTAGGATTTATCTCATTTTGAACCTCAACTATGCCACAGCACCCTGAGATTAATCTCTAGACTCAGGAGATACCCTCTTTTTCTTTACTTTTTATTTTATTTTTTTGAGACAGAGTCTCAGTTGCCCAGGCTGGAGTAAAGTAGTACAATTTCGGCTCACTGCAACCTCTGCCTCCCAGATTCAAGCGATTCTCCTGCCTCAGCTTCCCAACTTGCTGGGATTACAGGCACCTGCCACCATACCCAGCTCATTTTCATATTTTTAGGAGAGATGGATTTTCACTATGTTGGCCAGGCTGGTCTCGAACTCCCAACCTCAGGTGATCTGCCCACCTCGGCCTCCCAAAGTGCTGGGATTACAGGCGTGAGTGACCGCACCTGGCCAGGAGATAGCCTTTTGATGAATCATCCTCAAAAAGATGACAAGTGCTGATATTCTGCCACAATTTCTGTGAATGGAGAATTCCTGATGAAACAAAATGGCAGAATATTAAAAATAGCTGGGAAGTCACAAGAGATATTTTGACTGACTGGGTTGTTTGCCCCAATTCTTCATGCTTCCCAGGAACTACATCCTTGGTGTGGCCTTGTCATGAACAGAGTGTACTTCCATACTGTTTGCCTGAAGGCCTCAGTCATGGGAGTTTCTTTGGTCAAAGAGATGTTAGTAGATGTGATGTCAACGGGATCTTGAAGTGTACTTGAGCAGTGGGGCCTGCATTCTGTCACCTCTATTTGAAAACCATGCCCTAGCTAGCTCACTACCTGCCGAAAAGTAAGAAACATGAAGTAGAGGCACCACCAAATAAGAGCTGCCCAGCGATCCTGAAAGCTCTTGAGTGAGAGATCCACTGTTACTATATTCACTATTGATATTTTTCTTTGGTTGTTATATAGCATAATTGTGGCAGAAACTAATACAAAGATCTATTCGTGTGGCTATGAAATCCTCCCTCTACAGGCTTCTGCCTCATGCACAAAGCATTTATAGGTACTTACTACCTGGCAGCACAATGCTAGGCCCCGTGAAGACACAGGAGAAATGAAAGATACAACCTCCACCCTAGAGATGTCCCTGTCTAGGTAGAAGTATCTATCTAGAAAGATATGTACCTATCTAGACCACCACAACTCAAGATGGCATCTCATGGTAGCTGAACCATGGTAATGACACACTCAAGCGATCAAGCAAGCTCCCAGTGAATCTTGTTGGGGATTCAGACCTCATCCCCTACCTTGTGTCTTTGCATGTGTAGGAATATATATATGGACATGCTGACATTCAAAAGTTGTATTAGGAGTTTGAGACCATCCTGGCCAACATGATGAAACCTCGTCTCTACTCAAAATACAAAAATTACCTAGGCATTGTGGCACCTGCCTTTAATCCCAGTTACGTGAGAGGCTGAGGCAGGAGAACCGCTTCAACCCTGGAGGTGGAGGTTGCAGTGAGTCGAGATTGTGCCACTGCACTGCAGCCTGGGTGGCAAGAGTGAAACACCATCTCAGAAAAAAAAAGTTGTACTAATCATATCAATAGATATTTGTCTTACACTCTCACCTCCCACTCATGCACATATATGTGTACCACACAAAGTGACTGATGAGGGAATTGTATTATTGTTTATTGCCAATCATGACTTTTACTGAAGATCTTACAAACATTTTAGAGATGAGCTATCTGAAATAAAAGGGGATGTCTCACATTCCTGAAGATGGTATTGCAGGGAAGGAAGGAGCTGGAGTTGGAATGGATCCAGACCGCACTTTTTCTTGGTCACTCACTGGCCATCCTTGCTCTACCCAGAGGGAGCATTGAATGGCCACAGTGACTGAGCTTGAGAGAAAGCTGGTGCTCATTCTATCTCTGTTGCTTACTTACTGAAAAACTTTGGGCATGCTGTCTAATTTTTCTTATTTTTAATTGATTATTATTTATTCATTTATTTCTTAGACACAGAAATAAATGAATCAGTCTTGATCTGTTGCCCAGGCCAGAGTGCAGGGGCGTGATCATAGCTCACTGTAGCCTTGAACTCCTGGGCTCAAACGATCTTCCCACCTTAGCCTCCCAAGTAGCTAGGACTACAGGTAAAAGCCACCATGTCCAGTCTCTCCTGTTTCCCATTTTCCCTGTCTTTAAAATGAGGACAATAGTTTATACCCCTGAGAGGTATCACAAGGATTAGAAATAATATGTCTATTATGGGATAAATTGTGTTCCCCTCCAAAGAATGTGTATGTTGATATTCTAACCCCCCAAATATGTGTATGCTCACATTCTAAGCCCTCCTCAGGTTGTGATCATTATTTGGACATGTATCTTTACAAGGTGATTAAATTAGAATAAGGTCATTAGAGTGGGCCCTGAGTCAAAAGAACTGGTGTCCTTAGTAGAAGAGGAAACATACAGAAGACAACCACGGGAAGAAGAGAGAAGATGCTGCCTGAAAGCCACAAAGAGAGGCCTCAGTAGAAACAAACCCCACTGACACCTTAGTCTCCAAATTCCAGCCCCCAGAATTGTGAAAGAATAAACTTCTGTTAAGCCACCCAGTCTGCTGTACTTGGTGCAGTCCTAGCAAACAAATGCAGTGTCTAAAACTCCTGGCATAGGATAAAGCATGATCCCTGCAAATACACAGGCTCCACCTGCCTTCCCTCCCACTTCCTCTCTACCTACTTCTCACTGGAGGCCTTTTCCTCTTCCTTCCTCCCTCCCTCCCACTTCTGCTGCCTTCTCTGGCAACCTCCTCTCTCTCCCCTCTCCTCTTCTATTTCTCTTCCTCCTTATTCCTTTACTTTTTAAGAAATTTTTTTTATTTTTATAGGTTTTTGGGGAAGAGGTGGTGTTTGGTCATATGAATAAGTTATTTAGTGGTAATTTCTGAGATTTTGGTGCACCCATCACCCAAGCAGTATACACTGTACCCAATTTGTAGTCTTATCCCTCACCCCCTTTCCATCCTTTCCCCCAAGTCCCCAAAGCCCATTGTATCATTCTTATGCCTTTGCATCCTCGTAGCTTAGCTCCCACTTATGAGTGTGAACATACGAGTTTCGCTTCACCCAAAATACATAGATTTGTAGCCTCTCAGTGTGAGGTGGGAGGGCTGGCCACAGGGAAGCAATCTAAGGAGTATTTATGCTCCTATAAAAGGAACAGAAAGACTCTGGCATTGCCCCTGGGCGGGCCAGAGTAACAGGAGAATAAGAATCCGGGAGGACACTAAGCTGCTCATGAGAGGGAAGACCTCTCTCAGGATTTTGGAATTTAGCTGAATTGAATCTTGTGAGAATAGGGGCTTTGGAGTTTCTAGTAGCTCTTAAGTATCTTTTGCTTAACTAGAAAAACAGGGAACTACTATGGAGGGAGATGCCATTTCCTACCTCATCCTTTGGTTTTGGGGCTGAGATCCTGGCTTTGGAAGAGTCTTTTGTCCTGTAGTCCCCATTATCTGAATCCATACCTACAAAGGTAGCACAGAGCCAGCAGGAGGAGATCCAGGATGCCAATGGGAACAGTGCCTGGTCCGCCCTGCAGCTCTTCCACGGGCGGTTAGAACAGCCTTTGGCAATTGACTTCACTTCCAGAAAAGACACTCTCCTCCACCAGAAAAAATGAGTGTAATCAGACTGGCTGGCAACAGTGTTTTGAGATTTCCTGGATGAGAGGTTCTGTGTAAACCTAGGGTACTGTTGTTTTCATACCTGCTTGCTGGGCCAGGAGAGAAGGGAAATGGGAATGCAAAGCAAGAATGCCTCCCTGGCAGCTGGTCCCCAAGCCTCTCAATCACACTTGACGTTTGCAAAAACACTCACAAACTGAGCAGTCGTGGAAACAGGTGGGAGAGTAAGGACCAGGCAGGCTAAGGATGCATGCAGGCTAAGGAAGATGGGGAATGGCAGGTCAGATGGCAAAACATCTGGCAGAGTGGCCCTTTCCTACTCTGAGCTCATTTCTTTGCTTTTGAGATGTGAGATTGGGCCCTTCTGTCATTTCTGGAGCTCAGAGTATAGAATTCCCAGAATTCCTCATTAGCAAGTATAGAGGGAGTCCTGGTCAGAGACCAGGAGAAGAGATACTAAGGAGAGAAAGTGAGAGTCAAATGAAGTGCAGATAAGGGAGGAGATGAGAACAGGAAAGAAGGAGGAATGGGAAACAGAGAAACACGAGGAAAGGAATTCTGTTTTCCCAGAATCAGTTCCCAGTCTGGTATTGGCAAAGAGCAGTTTTCCTGATGGAGGCTGTTACCTTTCATATATGCTGGTGCTGTCATGTCCAACAGCAGGATGAGAATTGCTTTGAAAAGCATACCTGAGCTTCCTAGGTAAAATGCAGTTCAGGGTCTTATTAAGAGAATAAGCAAAGATAGCAGCTGAGCCTCTGGTTGTCCCACTGTCTGGGGGTGGCAGGAAGTCTAGGTCCTGATCCTTTCTTTTGTGTCCCTCCCAACCCCCCGACAAAAGAGCAGCTTTGAGATGGGAGGACTCCTACTGAGGTCTAAGGTGCTCCCTGGCATGACATGAAAGACCCTTTCTGTCTCTTATTCCTCAAGATGGAACGTTAAATAATGCTGCAGGCTTGTACAGACCGGTATCTGGAGAAGACTGCCTGTGTCAGCTGCTTAATATGCAGAATGAAGAAGTCATAAAGTCAAGTGCCTGTAACGTTTACTGTGAGTGATAAAGGAGGAAAAACACCCTGAGCAGAAGGCAGGCCCGTGTGCCTCATTATTTGTGCATGGCAGGGGCTGCACCTGGTATCACAGCCAGGAGCATCCGCCATGTTGGCACAGGTGCATGCGTGTTAGAGAGGCATGTGCTTGGGCATTCATGTGCACACATACACATGCACACATACACCATCACCGGTGATGACGGACAGCAGGGGGACTGCACTACCTATGACTGGTGATTCACAGGGCTTCCTCCACTCAAGTACTTCTCTCCCCTGGGACAGCCACCTTCTCAGGACCAAGGAGAATGATGGAAAAGAATAATAGAATTACCAGTTCACTTCACTGCTACAGAGTACATGGAAAACTATGGAAGGGTCAAAGTTATAGAATTGCTAATCAGCGATCCCAAACCACCAAATCCCATCTATCCTCTGACAGTGACCGTTCCAATGATCCTGAGACATTGATCCTGAGCTGCAGCAGCTTCTGGCTGTTGTTTTCTGGGCCTGGTGTGGGTTAGAGCATACCTGATCTGTGTCACAGCCATCCTTAATGCCCTCACTTGGGGAAGAAAGCCAACGTTCTCCTAACTGCTATTTGTCTTCTCATTATAGAGATTCATCTCTATTTCTGAAAGGTCTCTCTTTCCTTGAGAAATGTGGAACATGTTGTCTTGGGCAGGGTGGTAGGATGTCTCACTGTGGATTGCAGGGCTCTTCAGACTGTAGCCTAGGAACCACACAGGTGTGTTGGCCTCAGGTGAGTTCCCTGCTGATCTGGATTATGCTCTGTGAAAGGTTCAAACCTGGTGACCCAGGCTGCATCTATCAACTACAAGACCTTCTTCTCTACTCTTACAAGGTCACAGTCCATGTCCTGACATGCCAGTATCTCTTCAGTAGGCAGAGGAGCTCAGATTCTCTTCGTCTCCTTTTTCTGAAGTTTTCTAGAAGGAAAGGCCACTATTTTGTATCTTATTTTTTTTTTTGAGACGGAGTCTCGCTCTGTCGCCCAGGCTGGAGTGCAGTGGCCGGATCTCAGCTCACTGCAAGCTCCGCCTCCCGGGTTCACGCCATTCTCCTTGCCTCAGCCTCCCGAGTAGCTGGGACTACAGGCGCCCGCCACCTTGCCCGGCTAGTTTTTTGTATTTTTTTAGTAGAGACGAGGTTTCACCATGTTAGCCAGGATGGTCTCGATCTCCTGACCTCGTGATCCGCCCGTCTCGGCCTCCCAAAGTGCTGGGCCACCGCGCCCGGCCTTGTATCTTATTAATGAAAATATACCTCATGACCTCTAAGGCAAACAATGAGAGAAAAATCTCTTTGTGGAGAGGACAACTAAATATTCAACTTTGCCTCTTACTGCAGAATCTGACCACCTTGGAGTATTTCATTGATTATGACCTCACCATTCTGACCTCTGCTGGGGGTTGGTGGGGTTGGGAGGAGGTAGCAGTACTTCTCCCTAGCTACCCAGCCGTTGTTTGACTCAACCCACAATGCATCCAGGCTGAAATATTCGTAAAAGACATTGCCCAAAGGGTATGGGAAAACAAAAGGGAAATGAACACAAAAAGCAATATGGGTCCAGGCAATTCAGTTTACAAGGGATGGCCCAATGCTGGGAAGTAATACTATCTCATTAAGCATGAAACTTAAACCAGTGCTCCAGGGAATTTTTACCTTTAAATCTACTGTTGTTTTGGTTCTCCTACTACTCTCTTAGATGAGGACACCTAGAGGATAGAAACCTCTTAGTTTTTAGGAATATCCTCATGTCCTGCCTGCATGTAATGTGTTAGAGTGGAGGGATGTTCAGGGATCATCAAGCAGCGTGGTTTGCCCACCTGGAAGCTCATCAGAATTAAGAAGCTTGGCATAAATAGAGATTCCTGGGTATAGCCCCAGATATTTTGATACCATGTTTTAGGAGGGCGCTGGTAATATTTTTAACGTGTCTCTGAGGGGATGTAACCTTTAGACCTCCCAAAGATAAGGAAACTAGCCCAGATGGGAATTGTTCAAGGTTACATAAAAGTTTAGCATTTTTGTTTGTTTGTTTTTTGTTTTTTTGTTTTTTTGTTTTCTTTTTTTTTTGAGATGGAGTCTTGCTCTGTCATCCAGGCTGGAGGGCAGTGGCATGATCTTGGCTCACTGCAACCTCCGGCTCCTGTGTTCAAGCAATTTTCTTGCCTCAGCCTCACAAGTAGCTGGGATTACAGGCGTGTACCACCACACCTGGCTAATTTTTGTATTTTTAGTAGAGACGGGGTTTCATCATGTTGGCCTGGCTGGTCTCGAACTCCTGACCTCAAGTGATCCACCCACCTCAGTCTCCCGAAGTGCTGGGATTACATGCATGAGCTACCACACCTGGCTGAAAGTTTTTTGTTAATTTTTCTTCCCCTCCACCTATCTTGTGCCTCAATATCAGACCTTGGTAGAATCCAAGGGAGAAAAAGGCAACCTCAGTTTCCATGGAAAAATTTCCCTGTTTGACTCCATAATAAAGAACTCATCTCCAGGGTCAGAGAAGAGGTCCTCAGACACAAGAGGTAAGCAGCTAGAGCACCCATCTAGAAGGCATGTGCCCATGTTCCCTTAATGCTTATTATTCGGACCTGCTGAAATCCAAACTATAAGTATTTCAGTGTCTCTACCTACTTCCAAGGGTCTTGGAACTCAAACTGTGGACAGAACACAGGTTTGGGATTAAAGAACCTAAGTTCTGAATCCAGCTCTCCAACTCCTTGAAATAGCTGAGTGACTTGGGCAAATCACTTCCCCTTTTTAAGCACAGCCCTTCATTGACCATTAATGGGGCTGTGATTTCATACAAAGAAACATGCATCAATGGTTTTTTCAGACACCATCTGGTCATAAGGATGGAGCAAGGAAGGGGCTGTGCCTAGAACCCCTGCCGATATTGGTAAAAGCCATCTCAGCTTTCTTCTCCGTTGTACACACCTCTTCTCTCCCAGTAATTCCATCCTTGAGAATCAGTCTCCATACTTAGGTGGTGCAGGTGCAAAGAATGGGCACAGGAGGATAGGCACCACGGGTCATGCTATGAAATCCACGGGCTGACTTTCTGATTCAAAAATGCATTGAGCATGGTACTATCTTAGAGCCATAGGATGTGAAGTCTGGTGGGAGCGATTGAGGTCATCTAGTGATTCTACCTTCCCTTCCCTTTTCTGAAGCCCAGAATGTTTCTTTTCTCCCAACATCAATCCCAATTCTCTTCCTCTCTTCCTTGCCTACCCTGTCTCTTTCCTCTGTGAACTGTTGCAACATTCTTGTAACGCACACAGCACCAGGATGTTCCTTACATGCAGCTTTTTCATTCCTGCACATCTTGTCCCTCTGACGAGGCTGTCAACAAGGCAGGGACTATGCCTTTTGTGTGTCTGCTGTATGAAAGGCTTCACACACAGTGGATGCTGAATAGACATACTAGCTTGAAAAATGCAGCAATGAATATTGCTTTCAGCAAAGAAAGAAAAATGCTGTAGCAAGCATGTAAAGCAATAGGAGAGGTGAGAATGCATATTAAACTCTTCAAGTGACCTTAGCATGCTTCTCCCCTACCATGCTTACCCCTGCCAGTCCCCTTGGAATGTCATCCTCCACCCTACCTACCACCTTGCAGCTCATTAACCACTTTTCCATCCCCTCTCTCACTCCATCTTGGCCCCATGTCTTGCTTTTCACAGCTCTCACAGGGCTTCCCTTCTCCAGAACATGATTTGCAGAGTTGTTTATGCTTCGTTGGCTGAGTCTCCTGCATAGTCTGGTCTTACTCTCACCTTTGCAAACGATTCCAGTCATAGCCATCTCTCCCTTGTCCTTCTCATCCCCATCTATAGTCTCTCCAACATAATGAAGCACTGAGGTTGAATGAAGGGTTCTAGGCACAAGTGAAGTCTGGACATAACTAAGAATGGGGTGGTGGAAGAAGTCATTGCCAAACAGATCCAGAAGGGGATGTCTGGGAAATCCGTGGAACAAAGGCTTCTCCAAACTCTGAGCACCGTCTCTATCTCCCTGGTATCTTTATGCACAGAGATTCTAGTTCTTTACATTGCCTTGGCTTTCATGAAAATGTCCTATGTTGATTCTCCCTTTCCTCTCTTTTCACCTCCCTTCATACACACCCCTCATCCTCAAACACACACACTCCCCAACACTTTTTCTCTTAATACAAATCACAGGTACAGTTGAAAAATCACAGAGCAGAAGAACAGAACTTATTTTCTCCTAAAGACTCTATTTCCCTTGACTCATTTATATATTGGTATGAAGTCAGTTCTGGAGCTGTGGTCGACAGGAAATTTTATTCAATTTATCACTCTGTAGTGTCTTCTTTATTAGTGCAAAATCTTACCTGTAGCACAGCATAAAAAATTGGGTCTCTTTTCCTTTAAAGCAAGCTCCCCCTCCCACCACCACCCAGGCAGTTCAAAAGGAGATTGTGGAAGTTGGTTCTGGCCCGGTGCCCCTCTGAACAGAGATGCTCACTGCATGGTTTATGTGCATAAGCAGTCGGAGCCAAAGGCCAGTTGTCACCAGGAGATGTATCCTGGCAACCTTGGTGCTAAGCAACAGATTGAAACTCAGAGTGTCCTGGTCCACGCCAGTTAGAGCAGGCTGTTGAGAACTTGGCCTTGACTGGAGGAAAGGCTTGATTTGGGTGGGGTGGAGGATAAAGGAGCAGAGGAGAAAACAAGAGGAGAGGAGACAGGGATATGAGATGGGAAAATAGAAGTAAAGAGGGGAGGGGGAGGGTAGGAAATGAGAACGAATAGAAGATGGTTGATCTCAAACAACATTTCTCATGTCATGAAGGCCAATAGTTAAAGAATAATTTGAGGTTTTAAAAAAGCAACAATTAAGCTTTTTGAAGTGTTTTTGAACATGTTATTTTTTAGGTGAATGCTTTTCCCAGGCATCAAAACATTCTGTCTCCAGGACCTACATGACCTCTATCGTCCATGGTCCTAAAATTAGTCTCACCTCACTTTCTGGCCTGCTTCTGCAGATCAGAAGCCCAGGACTGGCCTGGGGGATTTACTCCTGAGGACAGGGCCCTGGCATGGAAATGTGGGTGGAGCAATGTGGCACAGAATGGAGAGAGAGGAGAGGTGGAAGAGGGAGGCCAGATGAACGAGTCCAACCTAGTGATGGGGCAGAATTGGGGTCAGCCCTTATGGTCAGTATGAACCCCCTCCCCACTTTCTGCTCTCCTGCAAGGTTCTTAGGAAACAGGTCAGACGCTGTCCACAAATTCCCTCTCTATGAATGAGACAGCTCAGTGCTCAGATGATCCAGTCAAGTCTATCACACAGACTAGGGAAAACAGCTTGACAGCCATATTATCCTTAGGCTGGAAATGTTTTGGTCATAGGATAGAAAGACTTGAGGTATTAGAATGAAAGGCAGCACCTGTCACATGAGCCTCCACCCCAGGGCCCATTGGACTCCCGACCCACACCACCCACTTCTCCGCAGCATGCTTTTCTCATGCACCTCTCCTGCAGAGCCTGCTCTAAACAAGCCTCTGCCTCTATCACCACCTCCTCCATCACCACCTCCTCCCCTTAGCTGCAAGCAGTTGCCACATGGCAGATATCACATGTGCCACTCATCACAGTCTCTTCTCACACACTAGCAGGATGATTAGATGTCATTTCAACAAGGCCCTGGAATAGGGTCATTAAGAGCTGTCATTCCCTTTTTCTAAGCCAATTTGTCTGTATCATTTGTTGTCGACCATTAGAGCCTCGCAGACTCAGGGAGAGGTGTCTGAGTCGGAAATCATTTGGCATATGGCGAACACGTGTGCACTTACGAGCTGTGCCTCATCCCTGATTGAGATCTGTCATCCCAGCCAAGGCGCTGGACTCAGCAATTAGCAAATCCCAGACTTTCACAGTTTGTCTCCTCCCCAGGATGATTCCTAAAACCAGCTTTGCCTGGAAAGTACCAGGTGCATTTGGTCTGGAGTTGATGAGATGTTTCTTTTTGTTTGGCTTTTAAAAGCCTGACAAGAAGAACGCTAGGAACATCAAGTCCATGGTAGTGCCAGATAAAGATAGTCTGAAAAAACTAGGGATGTGTGTGTGATAGAAACTAGAAACTATTCAAACCTAAGTTTCCAGGGATTTTATAACACATACACACACATGCTGGCCAAGAACCAGACTTTTGGAAAAAAAATTTATCTGAAACTCACACAAGCCACAAGATGAAATGTTTGTTTTCTTCAGTAGAACCCTATGTTTCCATTTCACGGGCATTTGTTTGAGACCACACACTAACTGAACCCCCTTCATCTACTGGAGGAGTTCTCGTATAATGAGCTGAGAATTCTGATACCTGCTGTCCTTCCATAGTCAGTCTAAATTTAAGCAGCACCCAAAGCGAAGTGATGGACACTTAAGCAAAGCATTATTACGGGCCGGGACCTCACTAGATGACTGAGGAAACTCACCTAATTAGAAGAAGACCATAGAGACTTTGCGTATCCACAGGGAGAGAGTTTTCCAGAAGATGGGCAAATCCCTTCTTTATAAAGTCACATATGCCTCCAGCATGGCCAATTTATTCTACTTTTTAAGGAATCCTGGCTGGGCACAGTAGCTCCTCCCTGTAATCCCAGCACTTTGGGAGACAAAGGTGGGAGGATTGCTTGAGCCCAGGTGTTCAAGACCAGCCTGGGCAGCATAGCAAGATCCTGTCTCTAGAAAAACATTTTAAAAAATAGCCTGGCATGGTGTTGTGTACCTGTTGGACCTAGCTACTCAGGTGGCTGAGGTTGGAGAGTCACTTGAACTCAGGAGGTCAAGGCTGCAGGGAGTCGTGATCATGCCACCACACTCCAGCCTGGGTGACAGAGCTAGAACCTGACTCCAAAAATGAAAAGGAAATCAAAGAATTCTGGGCACTCCAACTTCTATTAGCAATTTGAACCAGTAGGAAGAGGAGGGTCTTCCTATTATAGATAGTGACCTGTGACATAAGGTAGACGTTCTAAACAAAAGAAATGAGACTAGTTAAGATCATTCCCCATTTCCTGATTGAACCTGTTGCTTCGTGTTTGTTATCCCCAGTGTCTGCCTTCAACTCCTCCTGACTGAGACCATTGGACCTCCCAGCTGCTAGGTCCAAATCCTACTCCTTGAAGGACCTCGAAGCTCCACCTGTGCTGATCAAATTCTCACAATAGGAATAGCACAAAGGCTGAAAAGAGAAATGCTGAATGAAAAATCAAGCAAGAAGTTAATCTATTTAGCACCTTGTTACCTCTCTTCTGAGTGTAATCTGGGAGGCCGTTAATTGCTTGATTTACTGTATAGTCACTGCCAACAACAATAAATACAGTTAATTATTATCAGGTAACTCACTGCCAGTAATTACCAGGAAATTGAAGAGAAAGTCTCTTCATGATATCCTCAGCTACAACTCATTATCCTCCTCCTTTAGTATCTATTATTTTTAAAATTTGCTTGCATTAAGCTTTCTGTAGAAATACCTTGGGTTCTACCAATGGTTTTCTTTTCTTCCTTCCATTAACGGTTGCACGTTTGTCAAGAAGGAGTAACTAGAACAGAATCCGTCTTTACCTATTCCTACCACTCTGGGAAGCTGAAATGATTTTAGAGCATGTGACCAGCCTGATGGGGTTTCTGAGAATACCCAGTCTTTGTTGTAAGAAGGGATCCTCCAAGAGAAATAGGGGGAGAATATCTTACTCTAACCACACAACAGGTTTTTGCTTAATTTTCTTAAATCAAGGCTTTCTTAGATAGGACTTAGAAGTAGTGTGCTGTAATAGAAACAGAATGATCTTTGGTGTTAGAGACTTAGGTTTATACATAATAGTTGAGAAAATGTTTAAAGTATTTCTTAAACACCTTAGACATGCAGTTTTCTCATCTTCAGAATAGAAGCCAACGCCGTTTCCATAGAATTTACGTTGTGATTAAGTGGAAGAGTTGCTGAATAAAAACTTTCTGTTCCTCCAGCCTATTCTTATATCTTTCCTTAAAAATTATACCATTTTTTCTTTTTTTTCTTTCTGGCTTGGATGCTGAATAGTTTAGTGCCAAATTTGTTTATGCCGTTACTAAATATACAGTGTGTATCATGTGTGCTAACCACTTACAATATCTTATTTTGCTATTTTGACATTTCCTTTTCCCCACTGTCCTCATTTGAATGTTTTAACTTTTCATCTTCTTTTATGTATATATTTATAAGAGTCACCTTAAATCCATATAATTAGCATTAAAAAATTCTCGTATTTTCTGTGTTCCTACTCCTGGCAAACTGTCATCTTTCTTTCTAAACCCAAACCTTTAGTTTCACAACAACTGAAGAGGGAAAATTTCTCATTAGTGCAGATATACTTTCAAAAAATCGTCTGCCATGGTCTCAGAACCCTAATCAGACTTGGCCTTTGACGGGCAATGGAGAAGTGGCATTCCCCAAGTGCTTCACTTCACAGCGAGGGGAACAGGAAAGTGCTAATGGGAGACAGTCCGAAATGCATTGTGCCAAAGGTTGAAGAGTTCTTGGCCCTGAGTTGAAATTTCAAGTAACATAGTTGGTCTTTATTGAATATCTATTATGTGATTTGTCAGGTTCACACAGGTATAGAGACGATGTCCCACGTGTTCTTCAAAAATGCTCCTTGTCCCCACACTACAGCTGAAGTTTTAGCAAATGATTCATGTATCACAGATTGCCTTACCAAAAGTAGCATCAGTTTTGGTTGTATGCGAAAAAATGGATTTCTCTTCTTTTGGAGTGGATGGGGTAAGAAAATATGGGTTATAGTAGTTACCACACAGAGGGAACAAAAAAGTTCCCACTCACTGGAAAGAGTCTCAACTCTGAAAGCCATATATCTTATATTCTATGGGTAGGCTTATCTTAATTTAGGGATTACACCATGTAATTATTGTAAATAAAGGAAATAACCAAGCTATGCAATTTAGTTTGGTCATAGCTGCAGAGGATTTAGAATTCTGGCTAGGACAGAAGATGACAACGAGTGAAAAAAACTGTGTTGCATATGATTAAGAGAAAGAACAGTGCAGAAATAACAAATATACCACACACACTTATGTGTGTTTAAATCTTGCATGCACGTACCCGTGATGTTTTGAAACATGTATGCATCTTAATGGCTAAATCAAGCTAATTTTCATATGCATTACCTTACATACTTCTTATTTATTTTTGGTGAGAACACTTAAAATCTACTCCATTAGCAAGTTTTAAGTATGTAATACATTGTTATTAGCAATGGCTATCATGTTGTACAGCTGATCTCTTGAATGTATTCCTCCCAAATGAAATGTCATATCCTTTGAGCAACATTACCCCAATCCCTTCTTTCCAGTCCCTGGTAACCACTATTCTACTCTCTACTGCTATGAGCTCAACTTTTTAATATCCAGTCATGTGGTGTTTGTCTTTCTGTGCCTGGCTTAGTTTGTTTAATATAATGCTTTCCAGGTTTATTGATGTTTTTGCAAAAGATAGGATCTCCTTCCTTTTTAAGGCCTAATAGTATTTCATTGTGTATATATACTATATTTCTTTATCCATTTATCCATTAGGGAACACTTAGGTTGACTCCATATCTTGACTATTGTGAAAAATTCTGCATCGAACATGGGAGGGCAGCTATGTCTTCGACATACTGAGCTCATTTCTTTCACCTAAATACCCATAAGTAGTATGACTGCATCATATTGTAATTCTATTTTTAATTTTATGAGAGACTGTCATACCGTTTTCTGTAATGACTGTATTAATTTACTTTCCCGCCAACACTGTACAGTGGTTCCCTTTTCTTCATGTCCTCACCACTTGTCATTTTTCATCCTTTTAATACTAGCCAACAAACCTCATTCTTGACTGCCTTGCCTTTGACTGTCATCCTTGCTCTGCCTTTTCTTGGGCAGCAATTGGTTATCTAGAGCTTGCATCCTTGTCTTTGGACAGTTTTATTCTGACTTATTTCTCCCTTGAAATTTCCATCCTCCCACATGTACCCAGTTCCTTTGGTGTCTTGCAGCCCATACCCAAATCTTGCACAGGACCTTTGGGTCTGTGGAACTCTGTATCACTCTTCTTTTTAAAAAAGGGTGGCGTAGAGTTCTTTCCCTTCTTTCTCTTGTCTTTGTTTTCTTTTGCCTGGTGTATCCTGACCAAACCACCTCCATGCAATAGTCATCTTGTCATCCTGCCAAGTCCCCACCTGCTAAGGTATTTTGCTTTTGAGGGGAAGGGATTCTGTTCCTAAACATCTGTGTATTAAAACTTCCACCTGATAATTTGCATCTTGTAAAGTGTAGGGTGACTTTTGAGCTAACTCAAGGCATGGCATTAATTTTGTGGGCTGCCCCATCCTTGACTAGTCATTTGTTCTTGGATCCTTTGCTCTCCTTGCCAAATATATATCTAGTCACTTTCATGTACCCCAAAGAGGGGAAGCTACTGGCTACCTGACTCTCAAGAATGTGGAGATCACCTTTGTCTTGGTGAGGCATACTTTGCCTCCCAAATTAATGAAGCAAAATCCTTCAGTTTTCATCTTGGTCCAGTGCTGGGAACTGCCTTCGCACTGTGGATACCAGCCCTAGCTTTTCTGTGCCTACTCAGTTCCAAACTCCAGGTGGTGTGGCTCACTGGCTGTCAGAGGTCTAATACCAGGAATCTCTTCAAGGATGAGATATCTCACAAAAGAGAATACTCTCGAAAAGAGACAGATAAAATACTGAGCAGGTGTTTCTGGCTTGAAACCTCTGTAGTCTACACAGAATACCTCTGTTGTGTCTTAGCTGCCTTTAACAATAGCTCTGAGGACATAGAGTGATAGAGATTTCTCTACATTGACGATGTGAAGCGCTACAACCACTTTTGTTGGTTGCTACAATAGTTTCAAGTTGTTGCTACAATCATTTTTTAAAAACTGTTTAGCATTATACACTAAATTTGAAAATAAGCAGCCACAATTGGACAGTTCTACTTTTAGGTATTATTTCCTATGTCTGCTGTCAAAAGATACCTCTAACTTGATGGTTTTAAAGTAACAGAAATTTATTTTCTCACAGTTCAAGAGGCCAGAAGTCAGAAATTAGTACTACAGGGATAAAATCAAAGAGACAGAGGGTCATGTTCCCTCCAGAGACTCTAGGGGAAAATCAGTTACTCGACTTTTCCAGTTCCTGCTGGCTGCTACATTCCTTGGCTGAAGGCCACATCACTCCAATCTCTGCTTTCATAGTCATATCACCTCTTCTTCTTCTCCCTTTCTTTCTTATAAGGATGCTTGTGATTGATTGGATTTCAGGCCTATCTAGCTAATCCAGAATAATCTCATTTTAAAATCCTTAATCACATCTGCAGAAACCTTTTTCTCAAGTAGGATAACATTTTCACTGTTTAGTCTTTTGCAGGTATGTATTCAAAAATATGCACACATATGCACATCAGAAGACATGCTGAAGAAGGCGTACAGCACATATTCATAATAAACCCAAACTTGATATATATTGGATATACTCCAAATATCCATCAGGAGTATTAGATAAACCAAGTATATTCATGTAATAGAATATCATAAAGCAATGAAAATAAACATATATCAACTACATGTAGTATCATGGCTGAATATCATACACATAAGTTTGAGTGAAAGAAGCTAGATAAAAATACATATTGTAGGATTCCATTTTATAAAGTTCTAAAACAGGGAAAATGAAGCTAGAATATTTAGGAATGACTATACATTGAAGTTTGAAGAGTATGTACTGATTTGAATAGTATCTTCCCAAAATTCATGTTTACCTGGAACCTGTAAATGTCAGGGTTTTTTTTGTTTGTTTGTTTGATTTTTTTTTTTGAAATAGTCTTTGCAGATGCGATTATGTTACAATGTAGTTATCTTACACTAAATCCAACGACTAATGTCCTTATAAGAAGGCCCTGTGGCTGAGCATGGTGGCTTATGCCTGTAATCCCAGCACTTTGGGAGGCCAAGGCGAGTGGATCACCTGAGGCCAGGAGTTCGAGACCAGCCTGGCCAACATGGTGAAACGCAGTTTCTACTAAAAATACAAAAATTAGTCAGATGTGGTGGTGCGTGCCTGTAATCCCAGCTACTCGGGAGGCTGAGGCAGGAGAATCATTTGAACCTGGGTGGTGGAGGTTGAAGTGAGCCAAGATCGTGCCATTAAACCAGCTTAGGCAATAAGAGCAAAACTCCATCTCAAGAAAAAGCAAAACAAAAACAAACAAAAAAAACAAAGAAGGCTCTGTGGACACACACAGGGAGAATGCCATGTGAAGACAAAGGCAGAGACTGCAGTCATGTGTCCACAGCTTGGGGATGCCAAGTTTGTTGGGAGCCACTAAAAGCTTGGAAGAGGCAAGAAAGGACTTGTCTGGAGCCTTTGAGAGAGTATGACCCTGCAAACACTTTGATTTCACTTCTAGCCTCCAGAACGATGAGAAAACAAATTTCTGTTGTTGTAAACCACTTGGTTTGTGGTCATTTTTTTATGGTGGCCCTGAGAAACTAATACAGAATATAAAACAAATAAGTGATAATCAAAAAAGTTGGAATAATGGCTACTTTTAGTGGGAATGGTGTGAGTTGTAACTAGGAAAACATAAAGAGAATTCCGGGGCTGACAATTTTATTTTTCTTGACATGGCTAAGGCCAGCAGGTATCAATAATGATGCTAAACTTCCTACTTATCCTTACATTCTTTATTCCTTCTTTTTCCATTTTTTAGTATAAAGTTTTAAGTTATTTTCCTAGGGGTTCTGAGACTTCTTGTGGAGTGACCTGTCCATCGAGGCTTGGAGCTTGCAGAGCAAGTCAGCAGCAGAGTAGGTTTGTGGTGTCAATAAGCAGAAGAGGAGGGATTTGGCTGCATGTATCAAGGAGATTCAGATCTGCAAGAGCCTATCAGAAATCTATTTCTTCTCCTGGGAGAAAACTCATCCTTATAGAAAAAGGGCCATGCCTGCAAGCTTGGTCCAGGAAGGAAAATTCTAATTAAGTCCTTGAGTCTTGATTTGTCAAGTCAGCTCTGCCATTCTCTTTTTTTTTTTTTTTTTAAATTTTGTGGAGACCAGGTCTGATTCTGTCACCAGGCTGAAGTGTAGTGGCAATATCTTGGCTCACTGTAACCTCTGTTTCTCAAGCCAGCCTCCCACTTCAGCCTCCCAAGTAGCTAGGACCACAGTTGTGAACTACTATGCCTATTTTTTTTTTTTTTTTTTTGTATTTTAATAGAAACAAGGTTTCACTAGGTCACTAGGTTGCCCAGGCTGGTCTTGAAATCCTGAGCTCAAGCTCAGCCCACCCACCTCAGCCTCCCAAAGTGCTGGGGTTATAGGCGTGAGCCACTGTGCCTGGCCAGCTCTGTCCTGTTTCCAATATCCACCTTCTATATATTTCTGAAGCTCTGGACATGGGTATTGAGAGAGTGGAAAGGAGAAAAATGTATTATCTTAAATGTCTTGTAAAGCTTTTTTTTTGGCAAGAAGGATTTTTGAGGTATGTATATATATACACACACATACACATTATATATATATATACATATACATATATCTATACATATATATACACACACTTATATATATGTATAATTTTTTTTTTGAGACAGAGTCTCCCACTGTCAACTGGGCTGATGTGCAATGGCACTATCTTGGCTCACTGCAACCCCCTCCTCCCGGGTTCAAGCAATTCTCCTGCCTCAGCCTCCCAAGTAGCTAGGATTACAGGTGCCTGCCACCACGTCCAGCTAATTTTTTGTATTTTTAGTAGAGACAGAGTTTCACTATGTTGGCCAGGCTGGTCTCAAACTCCTGACCTCATCATCCGCCCACCTCGGTCTCCCATAGTGCTGGGATTACAGGCATGAGCCACCGCGCCTGGCCAAAATATTTTTAATAGGATTTTTTTTTAAAGGAGAAAGCATTGTAATTTTGAAAAACACTGAATGGCTTTAGAGACCTGAGAGCTCTGTATCCAGGGAGAGGCAACGGCGCTTCACAGATAGCAGACGTGGTAATTGACCTAAGTTGCTTATGAGTTTATAGGAGTTCCTGCGAGAGATGTAGGAGGCAGTGGACTGACTAAGCAGTAGGCAGAAGCTTTGTATCACTGGCTGCAGGTAAGAGGCAGAAGCCAAGGGATATGCCAGAAATTGCCCCTGTCAGTGGAGACTTTCGGGATCCCAGGTCTTTATTCTCACTAGAACTTGCCAAGAATCAATCCTCAGCTTGCTCATTAGAGTTGAAGGCAACAGGAAGTGGAGGGAAAAGATGGGGTGAGAAACCATAGTTCTTAGTTTCATTGGGAGTATCAAACAGGGTTTAACATTTCTTACCTTTTGGAGCATGTTCTCCATCTTCTTCTGTAAAGTGAGCAGGGTAACACCTAGAGCACTGAAGACTGGAATGATCAGCAGAAAGGAAATGGACATGCACCAAGTTCCTGGTCTGTACCAAACACTTTATGTTATCTCATTTAATTCTCACCAGACTAGGAAATAGGTTACACTGTTTTCATTTTACAGTTGAGAATATCAGCCAACTTGATTTTATCAAGAAGAAACATCACCAGATTCATAAACTTGAAATTGGTGGAGCTGGGACTTGCAGCCAGAGCTCTGTGGCTCTAGAGATCTCAGTTTTCCCACTACTAGCCCTACTGTGATAATGTTTGTGAAACAGCCCAGTTAGAACCATGAGATGTCCTAGAAACTGAGACTGCATTCTCACTTGTGTAATTCACCGAAGTCAATATTAAACTGTAAAATAAGTGTAAGTAAGTACATCAAAAATCTAATGAGTATTTTAATAACTTTTCTTAAATGCCAGATGTCCAGTTCTTCACCAAAAAATTATTTTGGGGACCCTTCCTTTACTGTTGCTCTGGATATATTCTCAATCTGCTCAGACAGTTCAGTATTGGATATAACAGCAAGGGGAAGACACAACATCACAAAAGCGAGGCATAATTATTTATTTTATAACAATTATACAATAAATAATTACTTATTACAACATTATTTGTATTCAGAAAACTTAGTTGATAAGACCAAATAACACAGAGGTGGGATTGAGAGGTAAGAACAGGTACATGAGATATGGAGATCCCAGACTAGTATTCTATTGTACTACCTAGAATCCAGGGGATTCTGAGATACTTCTGGTCACAATTCTTCACTTCATTGTAGAAGCTTCCCTTTCCCACTCCACTGCTGCCCAGCAACCAACACTCTATCAATATCCAGTTGACAGTTTGCTCCCAGAACATATTCTCAGATCATTTGGAAAATGCGAACATTACAAAACTGAAAACTAGAATTCATAACAAGACTATTTCCATAATATAAAAGGTAGTACAATACAAGGAAAAGAGCATATATAGACTAAATATATTCCTTTTCAGTTTTTGATATGATTTGGTCGTGTCCCCACCCAAGTCTCATCTTGAATTGTAGCTCCCATAATCCCCATGTTTTGTGGGAAAGACCCGGTGGGAGGTAATTGAATCATGGGGCAGATCTTTCCTGTGCTGTTCTCTTGATAATGAATAAGTCTCACAAGAGCTGATTGTTTTATAAAGTGGAGTTCCCCTCCACAAGCTCTCTTGCCTGCCGCCATGTAAGATGTGCCTTTGCTCCTCCTCCACCTTCCACCATGATTGTGTGGCCTCCCCAGCCATGTGGAACTGTGAGTGCATTTAGCCTACTTTTCTTTATAAGTTATCCAGTCTCAGGTATTTCTTCATAGCAGTATGAAAGTGGACTTAGTTTTTAAATTCAGCAGTTAAAAAGAAAACTTTATAAATTATTTCTTCCTTATTTTCATATGAAAATGTCACTTCCCCAATTTCTTTAGTTGAGCATTCAATTAATTTATTTTCATCATTTCAAAACTATAAAAATAATTATTTAAAGCTAAGAATTTAAAATTTTAATACAATTTGGGCCATATCACATAAATTTGATATCAAAGATTTGCTTTGTTATTCACTCTAATTCACATTTTGTTTTTTCTTTGATCTGAGAGATATTTGGGAGTTCTTAGTTTTTAATTATGAGTGATTTGGGATTTTTAAATATGAACTTTAAAAATTAATTTATAGAATGGTATCGTTACTGGAGAATATCACCTATAATAGTAGTTTGTTGAATTTTTTCCCCATTATATGGTAAAATTTTATAATGTTACATAAGCACTGCAAAA
>NW_016806471.1:640785-652192 GCF_001698545.2 Rhinopithecus bieti
AAAAATAATTATTTAAAGCTAAGAATTTAAAATTTTAATACAATTTGGGCCATATCACATAAATATGATATCAAAGATTTGCTTTGTTACTCACTCTAATTCACATTTTGTTTTTTCTTTGATCTGAGAGATATTTGGGAGTTCTTAGTTTTTAATTATGAGTGATTTGGGATTTTTAAATATGAACTTTAAAAATTAATTTATAGAATGGTATCGTTACTGGAGAATATCACCTATAATAGTAGTTTGTTGAATTTTTTCCCCATTATATGGTAAAATTTTATAATGTTACATAAGCACTGCAAAAGATGTTTTACATTAATAGGAAAAATTTGGTATTGATATATAGGAATTCCATTTTTTTCTGCCTTGACATTTTCTTAGTCTAATATTAAAGCTATGACTCTTACTGCTTAAAATTTTTTCTTGAATATGTTCTTTTCCTTTAATTTTTCTTGTTTCATTTAGTCTTGTTTAGTTTTGTCTTAGTGATGTCTTTATAATATTCCATATAACTTTACTGCTCAGGTGAATCCACACGTCTCTCACTGAATTGAAGAGATTAGTACGTTTTACCTTTATTTTATTTTATTTTATTTTATTTATTTTATTTAGTTTTTGAGAGGGAGTCTCACTCTGTCAGCCAGGCTGGAGTGCAATGATGCAATCTCTGCTCACTGCAACCTCACCTCCCAGGTTCAAGCAATTCTCCTGCCTCAGCCTCCCGAGTAGCTAGGACTGCAGGTGCCCGCCACCTCGCCTGGCTAATTTTTTGTATTTTTAGTAGAGACGGAGTTTCACCGTGTTAGCCAGGAGAGTCTTGATCTCCTACCTTGTGATCCACCCGTCTCGGCCTCCCAAAGTGCTGGGATTACAGGCATGAGCCACCGCACCCAACCCGTTTTACCTTTATAGCCATAGTTAAAACTTCAGTCTCACTTATAATCCTATCATATGAAGTTGCTCTGCTGTCTCTTCTCTTCCCTTATTGTCTTTTATTAAATGAACTATATTTAGCTTGTTCATTTTCATGCCCACTATTTCTGAAGATAAATAAGTCGTTATTATGATGATTTCTTTGAAGTTTCTCAAAAACATTTTCCAAATCTATGTTTGGAAATGAATAGGACTTATGTTGATGTACCGCTGAGGCAAGAGTTTGGCAACATTTTAACTTACTTTACTTTTCCCCTTTCACCTTTGTGGTTTTTGCTAACATAATTGTGTTACTATAATGTGATATAATCTATTAATAAAACTACAGCTCTTTTAACAGTTTCAAATTAATAAATTCTACAATACATATTCACTGTTTCAAGAAACATTTTAATGCCTGTGTTCCTTTTGAACCAGACTTGTAACATTCTGTTTTACTTATTGTAGGACTATCCTTCTTTCTACACTATAGTTTTCCCATTCTTGAGTGCTAATTTGTTCAGCGTGATAAAGTTGTCTTCAAGTAATTATTCTGTTATATGTATATTGGGGTGTTATATTTTCTTTTTTAATTTTTAATTTTTATGGATATATAATAGTTGTACATTGTTGTGGAGTACATGCAATATTTGGATACAATTATAAAACGTGTGATAATTCAATCTGAGTAATGGAGATATTCACCACCTGAAAGATTTATCATTTGTGTTGGGAACATTCCAAATCTACTCCTCTAGTTAGTTTGAAATACGCAATAAATTATTGTTAACTGTGTTGCTTCATGGTGCTACTGGACACTAAATCTTATTCCTTCTATCACACTACATGGTTGTACCCATTAACCAAACCCATCTTTTCTAGGCACTTGCATTATCTGCCAAGAAAATTTTAGTGACTATAAGATTGTTGCATAGTACATGTTTTCCATTACTGTAAAGTTGCTCTGTTATCTTGTGGGTTTTAGTGTTACAGAGGAGACTCCTGAGGCCAGTGCAATTTGAACCTTCTGGAAGTGTACAAATTAAAGTTATTTTGATTGTAAGAGAAAGACAATGACTGTGACTAACTTAAGAAAACAAGGCATTTGTTGAAAGGATCACTTTATAAATTGAAGGAATAGCTAAAATTCAAACATTGGGAAGGTTAGAAAGGTCAAAATAATTACTATAAATGTATGGATCTTTCTAGGGTGATGCTATTATAGTAATTTAGCTTGAATACTTCCAACAACTCAGTGTTTCTATCCAGGTTTCTCAATCCTGAAAAAGAGAATCAGCCTTAGGGGTACTGAAGACCCCAAGCCGGTTTGACTGATGCCCCATTATAAGTAACCTGATTTTTTTCTGGATGGAATTTTACAGGATTTTTATTCCTGTTATTTTTTAAAATGCCAACATGGGTTTAGAAGCCCAGGTTTTTCCTTAGTTCAGAAAGAATTTCTTCTAGCACAGTAGCTTTTTTGTTTCTATTTATTTTGTTCTGATCTCTTCTTCCAAAATCCCATTTATCCAGACATTACGCACTTGTCGTTTGCCTTCCATACTGGTGACCATTTTTATGTCTTTTTCTTTGGTGCTCAGAGAGAGACTCTCAGTTGTTTTCTACGCTTATTGATGTGCTGCAGTATCTTTTCTGGTTTCCATGGGCTGCCTGCACTCCTTGTCCTGAGGCTTCTTTTTCAGAGCACATCACTCCAACCTCTGCTTCCAGAGGTTGTCTTATCTCCTTCTTCTGTTGACCTTCTCGCCCTCCTCTTAAAAGGACCTTTTATGATTTTGCAGGGCCCATCCAGATAATCCAGGTTAGCTCTTTATCTCAAGCTCCTTAATTTAGCCACATCTGCAAAGTTCTTTTTGCCAAGACAGGTAACAGATTCCAGGAATTCGGAGATAGGCATCTTGGAGCTAGGAGGAGTTCATTCTGCCTGCCACAGTATATGACATTATTATCAACCAAACTCCAGTTACTCAAATTTCCTGTTTCCTACATGTTTCTTTATTTTTTCTGTTCCAGGATCCCGTCCAGGATTCCACAATGCATTTCGCCATCATATATCTCCTTAATTTTCCTCTTTTCTGTGACAGTTTTGCAATCCCAAAGAAAAATTTTAATTTTGCTTGCTTATTTTTAACTTTTCCTGTAATTCTTCTCTGTGTTACCCATTTCTGTTTTCAATTCATCCCACTATACATTGTCCCATTTTGGTTCTTCTGCCTCTATTTCTTTAACTTCTTTTATTATTTGTCCTGGCTTTTTTGGAAACCAGTTTTTCTGCATTCTATCAAAAATGTCAAACAGTGTTTTCATCCCACAGTAGATGTTTATGGAGTACTGCTCTTCCTCTGAGTCATCGAGACACGTTGCTTTGACTTTGTTCTCAATGTAACTTCCAAATGTGCTGCACACCATCTATATTTGGAGTTTGCCAACACCCAGGATATGTGGATCACATTCCTCCCTGGTGCGCAGCCACGCTGCTGACGGAAGAATCACTTTCCCAATCAAGAGTTAGAAGACACAAGTCTTTGAGATATGAGAAAGATGACAAGGATATAAGAAAATGTTTTCCTATCCAATTCCAGGTGTTTTTATGAAATAAAGTCTGAGCAGGTTTCTCTTGTTATAAACTCATCTGCTTTATTATTAGAGAAGAATTCCCCATGGTTCTGTCAATACTTTTTTTTAGCCTGTTTTTATTGTTGTTAGGAGTAGTCGTTTTTTGGTCATAGGGTATCCAACCCAGGAACTCAGGGATAAAGGTACAAATTTCAAAGTTATCACACATGAAGATGAGGCAAGCTACAGGACTGGCTGATACTACTCAGGGATAAAATATAGCTAGAGGGTTGACAAAAGCTCACATTGAGCTCCACGTTCCTCCATATGTTCACAGCTACATTAGCTCTGTTTGGGAGAGGTGAGACCTTGAAAGCAGTGCATCTGAGAAAGTCCTCATTTGTCTGGCCAAGTGTTGAGCTAATACGGGCCTCATAAATGCTGCGGCAACATTCTACAATGGAAATAAACAGTTTAGAGAAGAATTTTATAGTCAGATAGAATTGAGTTCAAATATGGGCCCAGCCACATGTAGGTGTAAAACCTGGGAGATGGTACTTACTTACCTGGGGCTCTGATTCTGCATCTGTAAGATGGCTTTACTGAAAGAACCTATTCATAATTCACCAATGTATAATTGAAAATCAATAACCTGCACTTTTTAAAAGTGTTCATTTGATACATTTTAAAGTACATATGCACCCATGAAATTATCACCATAATTAAGATAATGAGTATATCAATTATCCCCTCCTTTGTCATCCCTTCCTCACACCCCTCCCCACCTCCACCTTTTCCCCAGGCAACTCCTAATCTGTTTTCTGTAGACTCATTTGCATTTTCTACAGTTTTATGTAAGTGGAGTTATGTAATATGTGCTCTTTTTTTCTGGCTTTTTCACTCAACAAAATTATTTTGAGATTTATCCATATTGTTGCATATATCAATAGTTCTTTCCTTTTAACCACTGAAGTCCAATTTATTTTTTTTCTTTTATGGATAATGCTTTTGTTGTCATATCTAAAAAATGACTCATCCAGGATTATAAATATTTTCTCTTACATTTTCTTCTGGACGTTTTATGGTTTTATATTTTACATTTGGGTTTTGTCTTGGTCCATTTGTGTTGCTGTAACAAAATACCTTAGACTGGGCAATTTACAAAGAATAAAATTTACTTCTTACCATTGTGGGGATTGGCAAGTCCAAGATAAAGGCCACAGAATTGGTGACTGGTGATAACTGCTCTCTGTTTCCATCATGGTGCTTTGTTGCTGTATCCTTACGTGGTGGAAGGTGGAGGGGCAGGAGAGATGCTCCCTTCAACCTTGAGCCCTTGTACAGGGTGTTAATCCCATTCATGAGTGGTCCACATTAGTCACCTCTCAAAAGCTACACCTCTAATACTGTTGCATTGAAACAAAATTTCAACATGAATTTTGAAGGAACATCATTCTTTTATCCAAGGATTATTTGGAAGTGTGTAAGTTAGCAAACAAGTCTTTTGCTGAATTTTTTTCCCAGATATTGTTCTAGAAATGACTTTGAATTTTATTGTGATCAGAAATCCTACTTTGTATGACTTAAATCTTTTCAGGTTTGTTGAGACTTCTTTTATGGCTCAGAATATGGTCAATTTTGGTAAATGTTCTATGTGTACTTGAGAATTTGTGCATTGGTGTTGAATGTTGTTGGCTGGAACATTCTGTGAATGGAAATTAGATCAAGTTGTTTAATGGTATTATTTATTATTCAAGCCATTTGTACCCTTAGTGATTTTCTTTCTCCTTGTTTGGTCAATTATTAAGAGAAGTATATTGAAATCTGCAGCTATAATTTGCATTTGTTTCTCAGTTTTTGCTTCATGTATCTTGAAGCTTTGTTATTAGATGTGCAAACATTTAGAATTGTTGCATCCTCTTGATGAATTGACCCCTTTAGCAGGATGAAATAATCTTGCTTTGAAATCTATGTTGTCTGATAGTAATATAGTCAATTCAGTTTCTTTCTTTTCTTTTTCCAATTAGTATTAGATTGCTGTATTTTTCCATCCTTACACTTGTAATAAATTTGTGTATTTATGTATCAAATTGCCTTCTTGTAGGCGACATATAGTTGTGTTTTGCTTTTTCTAAATCAAACCTCTGCCTCTTAATTGGGGTGTATAGAAGATTTAGATTTAATATGGTTATTGATATGATTGAGTTCTAATCTATCAAAACACTAATTGCTTTCTATTTTTTCTTTGTTTCCAGTTTCCTTTTGTCCTGTGTTCCCTTGTACTATTTTTTATAATTTCATTGGATCTCCTCCATTGGCTTGTAAGTTATCACTCTTTTTAATGTTATTTGATTGCTCTAGGGTCTGTAATGTAAATCATTAACTATCACAATCTTCAAGTAGTATTATACCACTTCATATACAGTATAAGAACCATACAGCAGTATCCTACCATTTCCCCCTTTTAGTCTTTGTAGCATTGTTGTCATTCGTTTTACTTTTGCATGTTATAAACCCATTGTTATTTTTGAACAATTGATTATCTCTTAAAGAGATTTAAGTTAGAAAAAAAAATACTAGCCATTTCCAATGCTGTTAATTCCTTTGTATTGATATGTTTTTCTATTTGAAATTGTTTCCTTCTGCTGGAAGGACTTTAACATTTCTTGTAATGCAGGTCTGTTGTTAATGAATTCTTTCAGCTTCTGTATGTTTGAAAAATACTTTATTTTGCCTTCACCATATGAAAGATATTTTGTTGGCTCCAGATTTTTAGGTTGCTAGTTTTTGTTTTGTGCCCCCCGCCGCCTTCTCCCTCGCCACCAATTCCCCTACCTCACCCACTTCTGAACTCTAAAGATTTTGCTTCATTGTCTTCTGGTTTACATTGTTTCCACTGAGAAATCTGCTGTCATCTTTCTATTTGTGCTTTTGTATGTCTCAAGTTGTTTTACTTTGGCTCGTTAAAACTTTTTCTTTATCAATGGTTCTAAGCAATTTGATTCTGATACACCGCAGTGTAACTTTCTTCATGTTTAATATGCTTGGATTTTGTTGAGCTTCTTTTCATCAAATTCAGGAAAATTTTGGCCTTTATTTTTTCAAATATATTTTTCTCTCCCTGTTTTCCTTTCTGGAACCTCTTGGCTACTTGAAGTTTCCTCATGCTTCACTGATGCTCTGTTCATTCTTTATTC
The DNA here is from genome assembly GCF_001698545.2 of Rhinopithecus bieti. Lineage (NCBI taxonomy): Eukaryota > Metazoa > Chordata > Mammalia > Primates > Cercopithecidae > Rhinopithecus > Rhinopithecus bieti. The sequence continues at coordinate 647,475 of NW_016806471.1, forward strand.
ATCTCTTTTTCCCCTATGTGTGTTAAATTTGGCATAGTTTTATTGCTATACATTAAAGTTCATTAGTCTCTTCTACAATGTCTAGTCTGCCATAAATCCCATCCACTATTTCTTGTTTGCTTGGTTTTGGTTTTTGTGTGTTTTATTTTTGTTGGCATTGTAGTTGTTAATCTCTAGAATTTCTGTTTAGGCCTTTCTTGTGTCTTTCATGTCTCTACTTAATATGTTCAATTTTTCTTCTAGATTCCTGAACATATTAATACAGTTATAATACCTGTTTTCATGTAGTTGCCTACTAATTATATCATTTAGATCATTTGTGTCATTTCTGGTTTTGTTTCAGTTGCTTGCTTTTTATCCCTGTTATGGGTTGTAATTTTTTCCTTTTTACATACTTCATATAATTGTGTGTGTGTCTATATATATGTGTATCCTTTTTTGTTTGTTTGTTTTTTAGCCAAGGTCTCATTCTGTCACCAAGGCTTCAGTGCAGTGGTGTGATTTCAGCTCACTGCATCTTTGCAACTTCTGCCTCCTGGGTTCAAGCAATTCCCGTGCCTCAGCCTCCTAAGTAACTGGGACTAGTGGTGTGTGCCACCACGCCTAGCTAATTTTTGTAATTTTAGTAGGGACGAGGTTTCACCATGTTGGACAGGCTGGTCTTGAACTCCTGGCCCGAAGTGATCCACCTGCCTGGGTCTCCCAAAGTGCTAGGATTACAGGCATAAGCTACCTTGCCTGGGCGGTCTGAGTATATCTTTCATTCCTAAAAACATTCCCAAGTTTTGTTCTGAGACACAGTTACGCTACACAGAAACCATTTGATCTTTTCAAAACATGAATATATTTAGTCTAGGGCTAATTTTTTCCCATTACTGAGGTAATCCCTTCTTAGCACTCTACTCAGTACTTGGTGAATTATGAATTTTTCCACTCTCACTTTCTGGCCCTGTGTGATGGCTGAGAATTGTTCCTTCTGCTTTTTTCAGGTGTTTCTTTTCCCAGCCTAGAGTCTCTTCTTTGAATGCCTGTGCAAATGAGACTTTAGTTGAAGGCTCAACAGGAGTCTTCTCCAGGTCTCAGGTTCTAAGTATAGCTCTCTCTTCTCCTGATCTCTGCCTTGTAAACTTTAGCCACCTGATCCTTGCCTGATTCCCAGTTCTGCGTCCTCAACTCAGTTAGACCATTAGGCTTTGCCTGGGCTCCACCTCCCTGTGCTTGCCTTGAGAACTCTCTAGACCGTAAGGCAGAACAATCATATGGCTCTGTTTGTTTGCTTCCTGCCTCCAAGGGAACACTGCCTTTTATTGCTTGGTTTCCTATATTTACTCCTATTGTCTTTTCATACAGTCCAGCTTTTTAGTTATTTTAGGTGGGATAATAAATCTGGTTTGTGTTACTCTATCTTAGCCAAAAGAGAATGTCTTCAAAATAATTTTTGTAAGAACTGAATGATATAGGACAAGAGAAGACCTTAGTATAATATCTGACACAAAGTAAGAAATCTGCAAATGTTAATTTTTAGCCAACTTAATCAGAATTTGTATGCAAGTATGGCTTTCCGGTCAAGGCCAAAAATAGTTTTCCTCTACTTTGTTCTGGCCAGATCCCTCCAGGAATACTAGATTCACTCCCTGTTACCATAATTTTAAACAGGTCCTGACAAATTGGAGAATACCCAAAGGAAAACCACAATAACAGTGAGATTTCTAGAAAGAGTGGCCTAAGTGAACAGTTAAAAAATAATGGCAAATATCCAGCTGAAAGAAGATAAATCAGCCGTCCTCTGGTAACCAAAGGGCCCTTGCGTGAAAGATGATGCAGATCATGTCTTTAATGGGAAAGATCAGGATCAGTTTGGTGGAAACTAGAGACAGTTTGATTTGAGCTCAATATTAATGCAGCAAGTTTCCTGAATAGTCAAAATAAGGTACAAATACTGAACAGTACTTTTTCTCTTTTTTTCTGATGAATGCCTTCAGTCATCGTTTAATGAATCAATTTCTTTTCCAAATCTCAATGACACATGCTGTTGATTTCATTCGGTAAAATTCACGTGAAATGTAAACCTCATTATGTTTCAGGTCTGGCTTAAGTGACCTTGAGAGGCCAGGGGATGGTTTGTTCTTTTATTCTTCTCTCTCCCTCTCCAGGTTGTTTTTTTGTTGTTGAAGCCTGGCAGAAGGGGATACGTATATTGGAAGGGGTGATCTTAACTACATGCCCCTCCCTAGCTTGTCTGGTTCTTCTACTGCTTGTGGCATGCGTGATGTGGTGGTCTCTGTGTAGACAATATACCTAGATTTCTCCAGTTCTACCTTGCCCTCCTCGGTAACTGTGGATCCCTCAGACAGGAGCAGTCAAGTTTCCTGGGAGCATCAGATCATGCCCCAAATCTCCCTCTTGTTAAAGTACATCTGCTTCCTTTTCTACCTGAGTGCTTTTTCATATGGAGGCTCTGAAACTGCTGAGTTGCTCTTGGGGTAGCAGTTGCCTTACCTTTTTCTTTAGAGACTCCACTGGTGGTCTCAGCCTCCTGTGTTAGATTACTTCAGTAAGCTATTTGCTTTCAAAAATGCCCAGGAAGTAATCTGACACCATCTTTATATTCATATTCACATACATCTGAAACTTAAAGTACTCATGTCCAATTTTCACAAAAGCTTAAGTTTCTCTTAAACTTGACACCAAAAGCACAGACGAAAAAAGCAAATATAAACAAATGAGACTATATCAAACTGAAAAGCTTCTGAACAGCAAAGGTAATTATCGACAGATTGAAAAGGCAATCTACAGAATAAGAGGAAATATTTGCAAACTCTCTCATAAGCGATTAATATCCAAAATATATAAGGAATTCCTACAGGTGAATAGCAAAAAAAAAAAAAAAAAAAAAAAGTCCCAAATAATCAGATTTTAGAAATGGGCAAAGGACTTGAACAGATATTTCTCCAAAGAAGATACAGATAGCCAACAAGTATATAAAAGGATGCTCAACAACACTAATTGTTAGGGAAATGTAAATCATAACCATGAGATAGCACTTTGGACCAGCTAGGATGGCTATTATTGATAGCATTAGGAGATATACCTAATGTAAATGACGAGTTAATGGGTGCAGGACACCAACATGGCACATGTGTACATATGTAACAAACCTGCACGTTGTGCACATGTACCCTAGAACTTAAAGTATAATTAAAAAAAAAAAAAAACCGGGGCTGGTTGGGGTGGCTCACGCTTGTAATCCCAGCACTTTGGGAGGTCGAGGCAGGCAGATCACAAGGTCAGGAGTTTAAGACCACCCTGGCCAATGTGGTGAAACCCTGTCGCCATTAAAAACACAAAAATACGCTGGGCGTGGTGACACAAGTCTGTAATCTCAGCTACTTGGGAGGCTGAGGCAGGAGAATCACTTGAACCCGGGAGGCAGAGGTTGCAGTGAGCTGAGATCGTGTCACTACACTCCAGTCTGGGCAACAAAGCAAGACTCCGTCTCAAAAAACAAACAAACCAACAACAATAAAACAGAAAAATAACTAAAGTGTTGGTGAGAATGTGAATAAATTGGAATCCTTGTGCACTGTTGGTGGCAGTGGAAAATGGTGCAGCTACTATGGAAGCAGTATGGAAGTTTCTCAAAAAATTCAAAATAGTGCTACCATATGATGCAGCAACCCTTCTCATGGGTATTTAGCAAAAATAGTTAAAATTAGGATCTTGAAGAGATATTTACACTCCTATGTTTATTGCAGCTTTATTCACAATGGCCAAGAGGTAGACACAACGTAAAAGTCCACTGGTAGATGCATGGAAAAAAGAAACGTGACATGCATACAATGAAATATTATTCAGTCTTAAAAAATAAAATGTTGTCCTATGCTACAACATGGATTAATCTTGAGGACATTACGCAAAGTGAAATAAGCCAGTCACAGAAAGACAAATACCAAATCATTCCACTTATATGAGGTATTATCTAAAGTAGTGAAACTCAGGGAAACAGAAAGTAGATTGGTGACTGTGGGTAGGGACTGAAGCAGGAGAAAATGGGGAGTTGCTTTTCAATGAATATAGAGTTTCAGTCATGAAAGATTAAAAAGTTACAGAGATATGCTGCACATCAATGTGCATATTGTTGACAATATTGTACTATGGACGTAAAAGGTCGATTTTTATGTTGTATGTTTTAACCACAAGAGTAAAAAAATTTAAAAAAAGATGCTGAGGGAGGGGGAATGGGGAGTTAGTATTTAATAGGAACACAGTTTCAGTTGGGAAAAATGTAAAGTTTCTAGATCTGGATGGTGATGCTAGTTGCACGACAATGTGAATGTACTTAATGCCACAGACCTGTACGCTTACATATAGTTAAAATGGCAAATATTATATATATATATATAAATTACAATAAGAAAAATTTTTAAAAGGCCGGCTCACGTCTGTAATCCCAGCACTTTGGGAGGCCAAGGCAGGCAGATCATCTGAGGTCAGGTGTTCAAGACCAGCCTGGCCAACATGGTGAAACCCCGTTTCTACTAAAAACACAAACATTAGCCAGGTGTGGTGATGCACCCCTGTAATCCCAGCTACTCAGGAGGCTGAGGTATGAGAATGCCTTGAAGCTGGAAGTCGGAGGTTGCAGTGAGCTGAGAATGAGCCGTTGCACTCCAGCCAGGGTGACAGAATGAGACTCTTTCTTAAAAAAAAAAAAAAAA
>NW_016806471.1:652419-722106 GCF_001698545.2 Rhinopithecus bieti
AAAAAAAAAAAAAAAAAAAAAAAAAAAAAAAACTTACATCACCCTTGATACACATTCAGTTTGGGAATGAGAGCTTGGTGCCCATTATTCCAGGCCTCCTAATGGCTACACTAAATCTCTTAGAAACTCCTTACTTTGGTAGGTAGCTGAAAATGAGTTCAAGAGCACACAATTTAGATGTTATCTTCAACTTCCTTCCCTGGCCTCTGCTTCTGTAGATTGAGAAGGGGTTGTGGGGAGGAATGTGGAATTTGTGACCAGGGAGGGCAGGTGTGAGGCTGCTTCTGCTACCGCTTCATGACTAGCTCAGAGGGTAGTCCCTGGCCCCACTGTTACAAGTTCCTTCCAGTACATTCAAAGCAGACTCCTCTTTTCTGTCTTTAGTTTTGGGCTCTGGTCAGCAATTCTCAGGTGACATCCTATTACATAGGAATAGCATGTACATAGGAAGATGTTTCTAATAGTTAGGGAGTCTCTAGATAGACAGAGCTGCTCTGAAAAGTAATGAGCATCTGATTATTGATTTCAGGGTATTGTGAAGGATATTCCTGCTTGTGAAGAATACAAAAAGTAGCACCTTCAGAATCTTTTCCCTAGTCTATGAATTCTAGAGGCAAATTGATTTTTGTTTTACTTTTGTTTGAGGGTGAAGTTAGGAAAAAACCAATCATTTAATTCTGAGTCCTCTCCTATATTTAGTGACCTGCTGAGTACTTATTGGTCACCTACTCTGTGCCAGGCAGTATGTTAAAACAGTGAAATACTGTAATGGAACACAAAGGTGAAATTCTGGTTCATTGAAAAGATAGAGATGTGCTTCCAACCCAACTGGACAGACATCTGCCTGTATTCTTATTTTGCCTAAATATTTATTAAGTAAAATGTGATATATGCAGCTATGTAGTATTTAAAGATTTACATACTGAAGCACAGTTCCTGGTCTCAAAGATTTATGAAAACATTGGAGAAAAGACTAACCAATGAAAAGTTATATTTCATAATAAAAACTAAATAAGACTACACCATTATGTGCAAAGCCTCAAAGCAGTTCGTGGTTGTCAACTGTATTCTGCAGAAAATTAATTTTACGAAGCTAAGTATCAATGGAATTAGAGTGGTCAGAGAAAGCTCAGTGGAGAAGATAAGACTTGAGCTTATGGAAAATCTCAGAATCCCTTCCCTAGACAAGAGCCATAATTTTGAGAGTTCTTGAGTCTTCAGTGGAAACATCCTATTCTCTAGATAATGAGCTGTTGGAAAGGGGTGGCATTTTCCTTCGTGTTTGGGTAGGATGTGCCAAAGAGTTTAAAATAGGAATCTCCAAGATGGTCTGTGGGTGATGTGAACAGCAACTCAACCAGCTCTGTTATTAATAGATGCAGATCGTTTTAGGTAAGTGGAAATGGCTGTTCTATAAAAATGTAAACTCTGAGTCATTCTCTGAGCATGGTGACCCCTGGGTGCTGAGCCTTCAAGTGGATGCCCCTCCCCAGTATTGAAAGTGTAGCCGTTCTCTTGTTATGCTGAGGACTCTTCCCCCTTCTTACATCTGTCTTGTGAGCAAAAGGGGATAGTGATCTTTTGTTTCTGAACAGGGAAAGTGTGTGTGTAGGTTATTTCCAGGATTAGTGAAGGCAAATAAGAATCAAAGCTATACGACTGGTGACATTAAATGGACCACCCTCCACAAAGGCACAGTTATACACATTCTCCCTCTAGTGTTATCTCAGTGGCTGAGAGAAACACTTGTATTCTAAAATGAGAACCTGCTATACCAATCAGATTCCACCATGTCTGAATTCTAACATTATTGAGTCATTCCTTCGGTTTTCTCTCTCTCTGGGTAATCTTTGATATACAAGCAAATAATTTATCTGAACTCGTAGTGAGAAGTCAGACCCACTTGTACTGGTTGCCTTGGGAAGGAAAGTATAGAAAGTACAGTGAAAGCAACGTGGTACAACCTGATGAAAACATTGATTCACTTAGAATACATCTATTTGTGAAACTTCATACCAACTTTGCCAAAGAATGGGAAAATTCAATGACCAATGCAGCTCAAGATCCCAAGAGCTACTGGGACCTCCAAAGGGCACACATTGTTCTTCTTTAGAACAACAGAGAAGAGTGTATGCTGGTCTTCTTCCAGGAATCCTTCTCTTCCCTGGGTCTTCTGAACACAGAACGGTTTCTTCTAGGATCTTGGGTTCTTTACTTGTGCCTTCACTTAGCATTTACTTATCTTTAACATGCAGTCTAATGGAGCACATTCATGTCCATGTCTCTACCTAACCATTGTGTCAGTGACTATAAACCCGTAAGGACTTGGATAATGTCTTTGCCATCTCACATGTTCCCACTGACCGACAGTCACCAGGGCAGATAGTCATTCAGTCTAATACACTCATCCATTGTTTGCTAAGTGCTATGAACACAATTTGGCTCTGCCCTCACAGAGATTATGGAAGAGAAAGATACATAAAAAATACAGACAGTACCTTTCTGGAGGTTGGTAAAGCAAAATAGCAGATTTTTTTTTAATCGAAGGGGATCAGGCAAGTCTTCATAGAAATGTCCTAAAAGTCTTTGACTATGAAATAGGGAACTACTCTAGGGCTCCCTGTCATGAATAAGGGATGAGGGCTAGGGCCAAACATCACAACCAGGAGAAAGTGGGACTCTAGACCTGGATGTGCCCATCTGTAAATGGTGATCCTAAGGGTCAGCTGAGTTGGGAAGAAGTGATAAAGGCAGTTATAAGACAGGCAGAAAGTGGCTTCCAGTTAGCTAAGAAAATATAGCTTCAAGTGGCTAGGCATCTGTTTATACCTGGAAGACTGAAAGAATGACAGGCAGTCAGCCCCCAAGAAATGTTTACTCAAGGGCAATAGACTGATAAGTGGGAGGCAAGGGTTATACTGAATTCCAAAGTCACCTAGAAGGATTCCTACAAGGATAACCTAGACTACCAAGCAAAGTGACTAAGCAGGATGGAGTGACCCATAGAATAGGTTCTCATACATACAGAATGAATCAATGAGTAAGGGTAAAGATCAAAGCAAAAGACTTGCCCCACTGACTTGGATAACACAGTATATGAAGATGGAGAATAGAAAGAAAGTTGTGTCACTTAGACAATCTAGTTCTCACGGGTTGATATTGAAGATGTAGATCGGGCTGTCAAGCAGAAGAAGTTAAGGAGCAAGGCAGAAGTTTCATCCTACATCTCACTAGTGGATACAGGCAAGGTTCCCATTGTACTGCAGCATTAGCCAGAATTAGGCTAGGACTGAGCCCAGCCAGACTTGGGGAGTTGAGTCTCGGTGAGATATTAGGTGTAGGATCCAGAATGAAGAGCAAACATAAGGTGTTAATTGACAGCGTACCATGCCCCAAGCAAATGATTGAAGAGTGAAAATTGAATCAATTGGCTGTCCAAAAATTGACAGGTTGCTGCTGAGGCATCTTACTCCACTGAATTGACCAGCTGTCCTGAGATTTTACCAACACAAGTCCCCAGGAGAAAAGTACAAAAATGTGTTGTTGGAGGCACTGACGATTTGAGTGGATTGAGCACTGAACAAGAGGCCATTGGGGTTTCACTGCTAGAGGTTCAATTTGTTAATTTAGTTTCCAGTGTCTGAGCTTTAGAAGAAACGGCAGAGAAATAACTGATCCATTCACTGAGGTACATGAGAGGCTGGAGACCTTGAATCAGTTGCCCTGCATTGGGTGATGTTTATGGAAACCCGTTTGGCTTTCCATTGTGTGTGTAGTGAGTTAACACAGTCAACTAGTATGCAGGGTGCCTTCTGCAAACGTCTCCTGATCCATTCTCCACTTTTTACCTTCTCTGTACCCAGGGACAGAGACCTTCATGTTCATTAGTGGTTTCCTTATTTTCAGGGTGATTTCAAGCTAAAGACGGTGAGAAGAGAGAAAGAGGAAGGTGTGTTTCCTACTCCAGTTCCCTTCCTGTGCGTTGGCTGTGGGTGACTCCATCCCTCTCATGTCCTGCCAGACACAGCATTTTCCAGGTTCCAGGAACGGCTTCCTTCCCTGGCTGCTTCAGGCCTGCTGGGGCTGTCAGAACTCTCACTTTGAGGGGCTGGCTATCTGTAGTGATTTTCCTAAATAGTGCCCACACCTTTGTAAATAGTCTTTATATTAAAAACTCCTTGAGTTATTTTAATGGGATATTGATTTCCTTCTCAGGTCCTGTCTGGTGAGCCTATGCCATAGGCTCAGCCACCCTGTGGACTGGTTCGTCCGACTCACTGGGTGGACACCAGCTCCACACTGTCCACACAAGAACACAAGAACCTGTCCCATCTGGTGAGCATGGTCTTTCATAAGGAGTGAGTATAGAAGGGAAAGGGCTTAGTGAAAGTCCATTCCCACTACTCAGAAATGACCTTCACACACACCTTTCTGAGATTCCATGGCATGATCTTCATGGCTTAACAACAAAAGCTATCACTGCTCAGTGTTTTGCACTCTAAGACTTTCTGCATCTGAATTTCCTCAACTATAAAATCTAGGTGATACCATGTATCTCACAAGCACTATTTTGATGCAACACCAGGGAGAGAGCAGGTGCTGTATTAGATAGATCCTTGTAAGGAGTATGGAAGAAATAGAAAGGATTGCAGAAATTCATGCTTTTCTGGAATTAAAAGTGTTTGTTTCTTCCACTAGGTGGTATGGACAGCCAGATACTCACAAAAAATCTTTATGAAATTTCTATGCTGCCAGTAAAGAATATTAACAAAGAGAGGAAAAATGAACAATAGTAATCTTCACCATTATACTGACTAGTGATCATGTGAGGACTCTTTTTTACGTACTAATTCTAAAGACATTCCAGTGAGGTACACGTTGTCATCACCATTATGTTGATGTAGACATGGAGGCCATACCAGCTTCAGGTCATTCAGCTCCTAAACAGTCAAAAATCCAACGCAGTCTTTCCAGTTACAAAGCTGGGGCTTGGGGCCTGGGACCTTCCCCACTTTGTTGTAACACACAGGACTTAGTCCAGGAAATATATTTCCTTTTTTCTTTAATAGGAAGTTGAGTACTCAAATAATTTTTTTAATTGTTTTATTTTATTTGTTTATTTAGTTTTTGGTGATGGAGTCTTGCTCTGTTGCCCAGGCTGGAGTGCAGTGGCACAATCTCAGCTCACTGTAACCTCTGCCTCCTGTGTTCAAGTGATTCTCCCAAGTAGCTGAGATTACAGGCAAGCGCCACTGTACCCAGCTAACTTTCATATTTTTAGTAGAGACGAGGTTTCGCCATGTTGGCAAGGCTGGTCTCAAACTCCTGTCCTTTGGTGATCTGCCCACCTTGGCCTCCCAAAGTGCTGGGATTACAGACTTGGGCCACTGCATCCAGCCCAAAGGATCTTGAAGCAATGGTAGAATGACCACTTCCATGTTCAAGCACAAACCCATGGTGAGATTTCCATTGAAACCCAGCTGGCTTTTTATGGCAGTAGACTCAGAGGCTTTGGGTGAGTTTGGAAGGAGGGACATCTGGTGCCTTCATGTTGTCCCGTCTTCAGTAAATTCTTGGGTCTCCCACACTGGGGAAGTCCTGGCTAACTGTGCTTTGGTTTCCCTACACTCCTGGCCTTTCCTGCTGGTGAATAATTGAAAAGAGGTGAATAGCAAATGTCCTCCCAGTGATAATTACTAACTTCCTATGTGGGGAGGGGGATCCCACCCAGGAGTTTTACAAATACTGAAATGAGCTTCCCTCATTGTTGCAGGATGTGACTTGAGTCCTCTGCAGCTTCTGGTCACATCTTAGGAAGGCACTCCTGGTCCCCTCTAGCCTGGTGATTTTGTAGCCCCTGGCAGCCTAAGTCATACTCTCCAATCACCAAAGAGGAGTAGGAGAGCAGCCACCCAGCCCAGGTGGCCCTCCTTTGTGGTCGGTGGCACATTAGGCCACCCCCAGAGCCCCTTTCTCTGCCAGCCTCCTCTTCCCCTCAGAGGTACAGAGGTCGACAAGGAAGGGTTGAGCACTTGAGCACGCTCTCTGTTTTTATTCTTTTGAGTCTTCTTTTACTGGCTAGGGTCAACCACTCCCATTCAACGTGCTGTTTGGACTTGGAACCCCAGACAAATTACTCAGAGCAGCTAACTCCTCAGTGTAAATAATTTAGCTTAATAAATAAGTCAAAGTCTCCGATCTCTCCAGTATCTCTGGCAGCTGATTCATCTCCTGTCTCCTCCGCTCCTCAAGTTGTATTACTGCCTGCTGGACTTCTCTGGCCTGATAGCCTTTTCCTGTCCTGTCACTATCAACAGCATTTGGCAAGAGAGAGATGGTTCAAGTGCTTGCTCGGTGTCTTTGCAATCACTCAGTGGAATCATTGAAACCAGTAGCCGATTTGCATGTGCCCTGGAGTGCATTGGGCAGGTGGGGAGGTCTGGGCAGGCTCTGGCTTCCTCCCCTGAGACTGGGGCAAGTCCCTAGGAGAGGATCAGGTGGGAGTGGGGGAGGGAAGAAAGGACCTGTGGAAAACAGACCTGGGGAGAATGTAGGAGATGGTGAGAGACAGGGCTCTGCCTCTGCAACCTGACCTGGGAAAGTAGGAGAGAAAGGAAAGTCATGAAGCTGCCTGGAGACCAGTGTCAAAACTACACAACATGTGACGTTGCATCTGGAGTCACCAATCCAAGTGCAGTGCTGATACTGGGATGAGTCTTCTCTGAAACACTTTCCTGTTCTCTGCAATGAGAGGGAGGGAAGCAATCTCTTTAGTGAGGACTACTGTGTGCAGGTATCAGGGGAGCTGCTGGCACACCTTACTCATAGGATTGCCTCCACACCAGGGCCTGGTGGAATGGGTGCACAGACTCTTCTCTGAGATTCTCTGGGCTTTAGCATGCTGCGATCCAACTCCTCTAAGCTTGGGAGGGATAGGAGACCCAAGAGTACACACATATCCATTGCAAAATAAAATAAATATTCCTATTTGAAGAACTCACTGCAGCAGCACTATCCACCCCCTAATAAAATGGCCACGTGCTCACATCCTAGAGAGGAAAGAATTGCAGTTTTCCACATCGCGCTATGAGAACTATGGAAAGAAGGAGCAGGCACAGGCCAGTTCTGGCCGGAAAATTCACCCTTCCACCCAAGAGGACTGTTTTCATCAGTGTAAATCCCAGCCCCGCACTACAATCCAATTAAAGTAATTGTCGCCTAAACAGCGCTTGCAGAAGGGAGCAGCAGTTAAGAGGGGCAGAAGGTTCGGTTCAGTGTCTTTCAAGGAAACCGGATGGCTCAAAAATACAAGAAACAATTTCTCTAGATGGAAAATAAACGCAATGAATCTAAGTGCGGCAGGAAATCTTATGAGAAAATAAGACTTTGGGAGGATTTATTGAAAGACATAATTGCAACAAGTATATTGATTTTACATAGATAAGAAAACAAATTTTGTCAGGGATTGAATTTGGTTTATTACATTTATTTCCCCACAGAGTTAATGCATTTCAAGACATAGTTTAGTTTTCAAATGGAGGAACATTGTTTTCAGAGACCTTTATTAGGTTCCTAACATTTCCCTTGACTTTTCTTTCCCAGAAAATTGGTTTATATGTGAAGGTAAGGGGAGGAAAGACGTTGGGGTTCTCCTCTTTCCGGGAGGTTCTGGAACCAAAGGTTGTTGGTGCCTCTTAGGCAGGGAAGTCATTTCTGCTTTCTGTCCTGCCTCCTGCCGTGAGAAGAACCACTGATGCTGGAATGTAGAGCAAGAAGTCAGAACTGTTAACAGCTTTTCACTCTTTCCTTCTATACCCCTGGGTCTAGGTTCAGACCCAAGGGACTGTAGGCTCATGGCCACTTCATCAGTCAAAAGCCTTCTGGGAAGAAGCAACCAGGGGTGCTGGTCTTTGGCTTCCATTTTGAAATCCTTGAACAAATCCTAAAGTTTTGTTGATGAGTTGAGGGTTGCAGTGATTGCTACAATTTGTGAGAGCTTGCAGCTTGTTAGGTACTGTGTTTATCCTTCTACAGCACTATGAGGTACCTCTCATCCCTGTTTTCCAGATGCAAATATTGGGCCTACGAGATTAAGAAATTTAACAAATAGATCTGCGCAACTCCCAAGCCTGTGAGTTGCATTTCACTTCTATTCAAGGGACTTGAGTTTTGTGCCAGTTCTGTGACAAGATACTCTATGCCTAATTCCCAATTCTATGCAATGAAAGAATCCAAAGCTAGCCCCTCAAGCCCATGTCCATGTGCACAGCTGGACCTGGGCAGGGATGGGGAGAAAAGGACACAGACAGGAAAAGTGGTGACCAACCTTGGCTAGGACTCTGACCCTGGTACCTAATGACTCCTTAATGAGACACATTGTCTTGGGCTTGCTCTCTTGAGGGCCACACTAGTGCCATCCTCTTTCCACCCAAATGGTGCTTAGCTGATCCACCTCTGGACCAAGGTCATCCCTGTTCTGTAGCCAACATTTGATCACAATTTAAGTTAGCACTCAAGAGCATCTTAGAGTTTATAAGGAGCTTTTACATGATCGTAATTAAAAGATAATTTGTTCTAAAATTTCTAGGGCAGAAATTTTACAGAGGGAGATACTGAGACTCAAAGAAGTTGGGTGCCTTCCCTACACTTAGTAACTACAAGATCTAAGACCAGATCCCAGGTTGCCTGATGAAGTCCAAGCCTTGAAGCAAGGCAGCTGCCTCTTGCCATTCCTGTTCCTGCTGATTCCTAGCTGAGCTCGAAGTAGCAGCCCTGCCCTGTGCTGGACTTGCCGAGGCACCTATAAAACCTTTCTATCCCTTGTCTGATAGCCTTGGCCATGTAAATTATTCAGAATTAATCCTGCCTGTTCCTAAATCTCCCTTCAGCTTTTCACAAGTAACTAATACTTGTCTTAATCACATCCGAGGCACAGCTTTATATGCCACTTGCAACAACATGTTCAATTATGATTGATTGGAATTTAAGTTCTGATTTCTCTTAGAACATAATCAGTACTGAATGGGAAATTTTTACAGTGACAATTAAAATAATGAAAGTGAACTTTAAATGACATTCAAACAGTGTCACCTGGGAGTAACTCCACAATGCTAGCCTCCCCGCTGCATTCTGGGAGCTTGGCGATTCCACAGGCCTCTCTCTGTCTGGCATGGCTGTTAATGCATTTGATGTCGTGCAAGGACAGGGGATTAACCCCTCACTGGTGGCCCTTTTAAAACCCACTGCACGTTGCTGCTACTTAATTATGTGTTTCCCTGGGCTGATTTCTATTTACACCTAAATGGCATGTTAATTGTGCAAATGTGTTAACAGTCACCAAATAACTCTGTCAAGGGAACCTCCCTGCTATGGAAATCCTCTTCTAGGAAACAGGTAGAGATAAGTAGGGTCTTTCTAAATGATAGACCCAGGCCCTTTGAAGGTCACAGATTTAAAAAATCACCTTAATATTGAGGTATCCCTTCAAGGAATGGCTCCCCAAACTGGTTCTGGTAAAAATAACACACCCATCTGGGAGCCTCATCTGGAGATCTTCTCTGCTTCCATGGGAACATATGAGCTGTGACCTCCTATTATTTTTATCTGAATTCACCAAACACACACAATGAAACAAAATTCCACTTAAGAAGGGAGAAGATTATGTTAACACCTTATACTCTTAGAATGGCTTGTTTTTCCCGTTTGACCTAGGACAACAGGACACCTATGCCTCTCCAACTGTCCTGGCATTGGAGGCTGCTGAAATTCAGTCCCATGATATTCTATCTTGAACAAATCACATTAGCCTCTCCATTGACTCTTTGCCTTCCACAAGACTTTCTTTCATGTCTTGCTTTAATTCATAGTCTTGCCTTAAACCTGGAATGTCCTCATCTCTTTGACTTCTCTGTATTCCAGACTACCCAACCTTAAAGTCAGTGTGTTTTGCCTGTCTTCTCATTGACACCATCCATGACAATGTCAAGCCAACTCTGCATGCTACTCTCCTTGGCTAGCCCTGAACATTGTGTTTAATCTAGCACTTTATTAATAAGTCAGCAGTCTTACTGTGTTGGAGCCAGAAACTACCTTGAAATTTTTTTTATATGCTTAATAAAATACCAGTGAGACAGTGATAAAGATGATTAATGAGATAAACATTTTGGAAGACAATATTTTCTTGCTTTGTGGAATCTCTGAAGCATTTTTGAGTTCAATCCCCTTATTTCACAGCTGAAGAGAACTGAGGCTTGGATATTGTTCCATTGCTTTCTAATGACTTTATTACACATTATTTCCTCCCACTGGGTTGTCAATAAGAACCATATTTTAGACCTTTCTTATATCTGTCACAGTATCAAGCACAGGTCTTAGGAGGCTGCACCAGTGTCAATCAGATCTCATTCAAAAATGAGTAGCATTTTTCGCAAATTTGAGGTGAATTTAATAAAGGGAGATGTACAAAGACCTGCAGGTGATTTGAGGAAGCAAATGGGAAAGTGAAGCATCCCGTCTAGCAGGTCAGAGGAGCCATTGCCACCTCTGGGCCTGAAGGAACAGGTCGTGGCTGGCAGAACCTTGGAAAGATAGCTATTTGGAGAAGGCCACTCAATAAAAACCATGGCTTTGGTAAAAGGTAAGGGTCAATGAACAGTGATTCAGCAGGGAGGGAGCCCAGGGGTAAAAAACAACAACAACAACAAAACAATTTTAATCTGCTCCCAACCTCTAATCTGCTGCTGGTAGCTTCTAATGGCCAAACCCAACAAGGAGGGAGCACGCAAGGAATAAGGTGACCGATAGTCCCAGTATGTCAGAAACTCAGAAATTTCTTGAGATGCAGAACTTTCAGTGCTCCAATTAGTCAAACTGGTACAGTTGGACACCTTAGCTAGACAACAGCTCATCAAGGCTGGTCTCCTAGTCATGCCAGACAAGGTGGAAAGTGAACTTAGAGGTACAGCCAAAATATATATACTACAGGACCCCAATAAGTATTTGTAATTTTTATAGTCAAAACTATATTGATTAGTGATATTTGTGAGTATTTATTAGGCTGGTCAAAATAATCATGGTTTTGCTATTGAAAGTAATGGCAAACCCTGCAATTACTTTTGCACCAACGCAATACTTCTTCCCAACCTCAAAGTCAAGTTAGAGAATGTGATAGATAAATAAGACTTCCTGGTATCTTAATTTTTACCAGGCCCATGAATAACTTCTATTCCACTGACTGGTGGTCTGCAAAATCACGAGTGAAATAAAAGGCTGTTATTTTAAGTCTCTAAGTTTTCAGATGCTTCGGATGCAATAAAAACTAACAGATTCACTTTATAACTTTAAAATAGTCTTCATTCCATTAGTCTAAAGTGATAACCTGGACTCCCTCACCTAGACCAGATGCTATTAGTGAAATTCTCCAGAATCTCACTTTTGAAGGCCATTATTTTCATTACATTAACAGTATTTTTAGATAGACACATGCATTCCCTTCTCCTCTATCTAGTTGGTGAACCACCATTTGGACTGACAACCAGGCTTTCTGAGCATCAAGATACACATCATGGGTTTGACAGGAGCCAAGAACATTCACACATTAGACAATACAGAAGTAAAATATAATAGATTTAGAATTGATCCTGGAAGATAATTGATCTTGGAAGATAATTTCTAATAGATTTCCTTATTGAGGTAGAATCTCCATCTATCTCAAATTGTCTGTCTAATATTTAGAAATATAACCTCTGTTAGAAATATAACCTCAGTTTATTAAAATGTATGCTTTTAAACTTTAAATGTATTTTTCTCTTCAAAATTAACCCAGCTAAATATGAACTTCTAAAATGTTCCATCAATGATGAAATGTTACATCTAAAATGTTTCAGCAGTTGTTCTGTTACATAACAAAATTTCCGAGCCATGGAAAGAAGAAGCAATAGAGAAAAGGAACTGAAAATCAAGGTCTTAAATGTTCAATAGAAGCAGATCTCCAAATAATCCAGGTATTTGTGTTAGTAGCTAAGTTTTTCAAAATAGCGTACTTCTAACAGAGCCACAAGGGGAATCAGGAAATATTTTGAACTCACAAGAGAAAAGAAGGAGTATGGCATGAAAGAGCGTATAGGTGGAATAATGGCCTGACAAAGAGGTCTGTGTCCTAATTCTTAAAACCCAGAATACATTGTCTTATGTGATAAAAGTCACTTTATGGATTCAGTGTATTGTGCTTGGGAGATTATCCTATATCATCCAGCTGGGCCCAATGTAACAACAAAGGACCTTTAAAAGGGAGGCAGAAGGATTAGAGTCAGAGAAGATGTAAGAACAGAAGCAAATATCAGAAGAGAAGACAAGATGGTAGACTGTTGGCTTCAAAAATGGAGGAAGGGGCTACAGCCCAAGGAATGCAGGCATCTTGTCAAAGCTGGAAAAGGCAAGGAAATTAATTATTTCCTAGAGTCTCTAGAATGAGTGCTGGCCTGCCAACACTTTGATTTTAGACCAATGACACTGATTTCAGATTCTGACCTCCAGAACTGTAAGAAAATAAATATGTATTGTCTTAAGCCGCTAAATTTGTGATAGTTACAGCAGCAATAGAAAACTATCATACATGAAAAAGTAAAAAATATTTGAACTGAACAGTAATAAAAGGTAACATATTAAAATATGTGAAATCCAGCTAATGTGCTGCTAAGAGGCACATTTTAAATTTTAAATTATTTCTATTAGAAAATAACAGAAGTCTAAAATCACTGATACAAGTTTTCACCTTAATAAAATGGAATAAAAAGAGCAAATTGAACCAAAGTGTGCAGAAGGAAGAAAATTATAAAATTAAAATTATAAAGAGTGGAAATCAATGAAATAGAAGAGAGACAAAACATAGGGAAAAAAACCTTAAGAAATTCAACTCAGTTATTTGAATTAGATTAAAAAGTATCCCTAAGAAGACAGATTGAGGAAAAAAAAATAATCAGAAATTTAAAAAAGGCATGTCACCAAAAAACTTACACATGTTGATAGAATATGGGGAAATTATGTACAACTGTGTGCTAAAAAAAAAAACTTGACAATAAATATGAAATGAAAAACCTTCATTTAAAACAAAACTTACCAAAACTGACAAAAAGAGAGCAACCTGGATAAGCCTAGATCTATAGAGAAATTGAAGTAATAATTTAAAATCCCACAATGAAAATTTCTGGCCCAACTGGCTATTTTGTAAATTCAATTAAATGTTTTACAAAGAAATACGTGTCTTACACAAACTGTTTCACAAAAGCCAGAGGAGGAGTAATTTTCCAGTTCATTTTATGAGGACACTGTAATAACAAAACCTGATAAGGACCTTATAAGAAAATAAAATTAAACACTAATATCTCTTGTGAACATATACATGAAATAAAAATTCTTAATTGTTAGCAAATCAACTTGTAGCATTATATAAGAAGTCTAATACATCAAAGTGAAGGTTATTATAAGAATGTCAGGTTAGTTTAATAGTTGAAAACCAATGAATGTAATTGATCATAACAACAACAAAAAAAGAAGGAAGCACATAAGATCATTTCAATAGGTGCATAAAGGTACACAAAAAGTTCAACACTCATTTATAATAGATAAAAGAATAAAAGAGAATTTCCTCAATTTGATAAAGGATATTTATGAAAAACCTGCAACTATCATCATTTTAATAGAAAAATATTAAAAATGTTTAAGATTAGAAACAAGGCATGATGTTTACTCTTGCCAGTTCTATTCAACATATTACTAGAGATCCTATCCAATGACACGAGACAAGAAAAAGTAAAAAGGTACAACCATTGTTAAGTAAAATATGCCTTTTGCAGATGACATAATTGTATATATAGAAAATCCAAAAGAATCTCCCGAGAAAACAAAATGAAAATAAAAACTACTAGATCTAACAAGTAAATTCAGCAACATCTAAGAATACAAGATCAATATACAAAAACCAATTATGTTTTATATACTAGCAACTAGCAATAGAAAAAATTAAAAATTAACAGTATAATAGCATCCAAACCATAAAATTCTTAAAAACAAATTTAAGAAAAGATGTAAAAGACCTCTATAAAGCAACAAAATGTTACTGACATGAATTAAATACTACTTAAAAAATAGATATATCATGCTCACGAGTTGAATGACACAGCATTATGAAAATGTCAGTCCTCTGCAAATTGATCTGTAGATTCCAAACAGTGCCAAGCAAAATCCTAGAAAATATTTTTATAAAATAAATATTCTGATACTAAAGTTTATATAGAATTCCAAAATAATGTTCAAGATATTCATAAAAATGAAACAGCTGGAGAATAAATATGTAATTTTAAGAATGACGAATAAGCTGTAATAACCTTGACAATGAGATAATCACATTTGTGTAGGCAAATTGATCAGTAAAACTGAAATAGATCCATGCGTAAGAGGTCAAATTATTTTTAACAAAAGTGATGATTCAATTCAATGGGGAAAAATGTTTTTTTAATGAACAGTTCTAGGTCAACTTGATATCTATATAAGAAAAAAATGAGTTTGACCTAGACCTCACATTATACAAAAAAATTAACTGGAGATTGTTTATAGCCAGATTATGTAAAGACAAAACTATCTCCAGACAAAACACAGGATAATTTTGTAACTTAGGGGTAGCCAAAGATTCCTTAGAATAATAAAAGCTCATAAAAGAAAAATGAAACAATTAACTAAATTTTGTCAAAATTAACTTTTCTTAACAAAATGACAATTAAAAGATGAAACACAAAACAAAAAACAGGAAAAAAAAATAAAAGGGAAGCCATAGACCAGGAGGAAAAAAAATAGTAATATAGACCTTTTATTTTGAATATATAAAGCAGTCCTACAAACCAATGATAAAAAAGATAATAAAAACAGGGAAAAGATACAAAAAAACTTGTATACACAAATAGAATATAGAAAATCTTGTTTATACTATTAGTATATGCAAATGTATATACTATTAGTTAGCACATAAAAGATGCTCAACATTTTAATCACCAGCAAAATGAGAATTAAAATCAAAATGAGATTCTACTACGCACTTGCTAACATGAGAGACTTTAATACCCAACTGACAATATTAGATAGATCATTGAGACAGAAAATTAACAAAAATGTTCAAGACCTGAACTCAGTACTAGATTAAATGAACTTGATAGACAGCCACAGAACTTTCCACCCCCAAACAACAGAATATGCATTCTTTTCATTGCCACAGGGCACATACTGTAAAACTGATTACATCATGGGAAGTAAAATGCCCCTTAGCAAATACAAAAGAACTGGAATAATAATAAACACCCTTTCAGTCCACAGAGCAATGAAATTGGAAATCCAGAGTAAGAAATGTACTCAAAACCATACAATTACATGGAAATTGAATAACCTGCTCCTGAATAACTTTTAGGTAAATAATGAAATTTAGGTAGAAATCAAGAAGTTGTTTGAAACTAATGAGAGCAAAGATACAACATATCAGAATCTTTGGGACACAACTAAGGCAGTGTTAAGGGGGAAATTTATAGAACTAAATGCCCACATCAAAAAGTTAGAAAGATCTCAAGTGAATAATCTAACATCACAACTAAAAGAAGTGGAGAACTAAGAGCAAACAAATCCCAATGCTAGCAGAACACAAAATAACCGAAATCAGAGCTGGACTGAAGGAGACTGAGACATGAAAAGACATTCAAAAGGTCAACAAATCCAGAAGCTTGGTTTTGTTTATCGTTTTTGTTTTTGATAAAATTAATAGTTTGGAATGTTGAAGAAGATGTTGGACAACTGGAAGTTTCATACATAGTTTGTAGAGGTATAAAATAGTATAGTCACTGTGGAAAACCATTTGGGAATTTATGATGATTCAGGAATTCTACCCCTAGATGTTTACCAAAACAAGTAACACCATATATCCGCAAAAGGACTTGTGTAAGAGCATTTATTGCAGTGTTACTCATAATAGTAAAATACTGGAAATCACCCAAATGTCCACAACAGGTGAGTGGATAATTAAATTGTAATATAGTGATATAATAGGATATATCCCAGCAACTAAGAATGGACTAATAATACACAACACAACATATATAAGTCTCAAAAACATCATAAATTTTAAAGCCAGATGCAAAAATTGTACTTACGTGTGATAATGTTTACATGAAGCTCAACCACAAGCAAAACTCATCTACGAAAATAGAAATTAGAATAATGATAGCCTTTTGGGTGTAGAGAGGAGTGGTAGGGAGTAGAAGGGAAAGGATGGGAAATTTTTAATGATGGCAATACTCTATATCCTGATTGAGGTCTTGGTTACATGACATATTGAAGTATTAGTTACATAGACCAAAATTCATTGAACTGTACACTTGAGATCTATACGTTTTCCTGTATGTAATTATAGCTCTGTAACACACATGCTAAAAAAATGACACAAAAAAGCAAAAGTCCAGTCTCAGCCCTGAGCTTTCTCCCGTGGTAAAACAAAGTCTCGTCAACCAAATCTATATCTTCCTTTAAGCTTTCCAGGAATATAAGAAAATGAAACTTCCCTAAATCTAATTCCAATATGACAATACATTGATAAAGCCAGGTCTTTGGCTACACTGGGATAGGAAGCCAGGAAAAGCTACAGGATTGTGTGGAGCTGGAGTAGAAGTAGTGGATTGTCCAGAAATTGGTTATTCTAGGCTTGCAACCAGGGACTAGAATCTAATGTCAGTCCAAGGATCAACTCAGGAAGGCTGTGAATATTGTTTACAGAAGATCCACATAGAAAAATCCCATTTCAATTATCTCTCCAAGCAGAGATGAATTAGCCCAGGTTTAAGAGTGGGGACATGGGCACTAGGAATGTCTAAAAGCAAGGATCAGGACCCAAACTTGGGGATACTGAATAAGGGGTCCAAGTTAGGCCCCTGGGCCATAATGGAACTGGAATATGAGCCTGGAAGAAAGTCAAGCTTTGATGTGGTAGAAGAAAATCTCCAAGTCACTGGGAGATGAATGTGTTCAACTATCGTAAGTCTAACTAGATGCTGGTTTGGTCAAGGATCTATCATTGGATTAGTTTATTCTCTATGTAGACCAGGCTAAGTCTGCAGATTGAAAATAATCAGCCACTGCTCTCAGGGTTAGTAGGAAGGCAGGGTCAGCCCTGCCATCACCAGTGGCCTGCTGGTTCTCCAGACAATTGGAAACAATAGATATAAAATGTGTGTGTGTGTGTGTGTGTGTGTGTGTGTGTGTGTGTGCATGCATGTGTGTAAGAGAGAGAGAGAGACACGAAGGCTGAAAAGTCTAAGATCTGCAGCCATCAAACTGAACACACAGGATTGCTGCTGGTATAAATTTGAGTCTGAGTTCAAAGGCCTGAGAACCAGGAAAGCTGGTGGTGTAAGTTCCAGTCCTAATCCTAGTCCAAAGGCAGGAGAAGACTGATGTCCCAGCTCAAAGACAGGCAGAGAGAAAGAATTCCTTCTCACTCAGCCTTTGATTCTCTTCAGGTTTTCAAAAGATTGGCTGAAGTCCACCCATATTGGAGAAGGAACTCTGCTTTGCTCAGTCTAACAATTCAAGTGTGAATCTCATCCAGAGATCCTCACAGGCACACTCAGAAATCATATTTAACCAATTATCTGGGCAACCTATAGCCCAATCATGTTGACACTTAAAATTTACTGTCCCATTCTGTGTACAAGAGATGATAAGGGAGACACGTCAGGAAGGCAGGACTAATTATGGGGCACATGGAAGCACTAGATGCTTTTCTGTGAGCCGTGAGGTTGAGGCACTAAGAGGAGAGGAGAGAGGAAGCTGGAAGGGAAGATGAGACGCTCAAGTTAAAATGTTTTGTATTTCCCACTGCAATAAAGGTTTAAGGAAGGAGATTGATGGAGATAAATTCATTGTTCTTAGCAAAGGGCTATGATTTGAAATCTGGTTGGTCATGCTGTGTGTGAGCCAACATTGCAAAATAGGCTCTAATTCCCACCTCAGACTGAGCCTGTGCAGATGGCGAGTGGAACGCCATGCTTGGTGCTGTGTGTTTCTGCCTCTGCTTCTCTTTTCCCAGCCCCAGGTATTTAGAAAGTGGTCACTCAAATCAAGGAGGCCCAGCGCCTACTCAAGGCTCCTACCTACCCTTTGCTTTCATCCTGCCATCTCCGTAGCTGTCCTTCTTGTTCCTTTACCTCAGGGTCCTGGTCTTTGATTAGTAATTCACACCGAGGTGATAATGGGTGATAAAAAGCTAATGGCAATCCAAAGCGTTAATGGTTATTCAAATCAACTAACCACCTGCAATATACTAGCTAATTCACTTGCAATCCATCACACTGTAGCCCAAAGGAATACAGGGAGGAACGTTCCAGGCTGGCTGGGTAGATATTATGTACCAATAGCTCAGTTCCACTGGCCAAGCACCAGCTATGCACCTGCCTCCTTTGTGACCACTGCCCGCAGTGTGTGCAAGGAGAATACTTCACACTCGTCAGTACACTCTCGCTGAAAACCTGCCTCCTGGCTTTTATTTTTTTGGATTTCAGTGACAATGGTGTTGACTTAAAGAAACAGGTGAAATTAATATGGGTAGAGAGTTTATCTGGGCCAAGATTGAGGCGTGCAGCCTGGGAACACGTCCAGACTGTGTTGGAAACCACTCTAGAGAACAAAGGAGTGGCTCAGGTTTTTAAAGAAAAAGGAAGAATCAGAAGAGGAGTTGATTACAAAAGTTTTTTGTCAGGAATCCTCAATGCTTTACAGTAATAACATTGATTAGTGATTGGCGATACATTGTTGAACTCTAGGATATGAGTTACGGTGTCCAGCACATGGCATTTTAATTTATAGCTATTGGTGGAGACATTTAGTCTAGAAAGAGGACTGCTGTCTCATTTTAATGCCTCTCTGGGCCTAGTAATTTAGAGCAGGCTCACTCACCTCAGATAAAGTTTATTTGCTTCCTCAACAGCAAACATACATTTAATGAGCCCCTACCAGTGACAAACACTGTTAAGTGCTGGGGATACTGAGGTGAATAAGAAATTTGCCCCCCCTTCTATTAGGTCGGTGCAAAAGTAATTGCACCGACCTAATATCAGCTCATGGCTTAGTGGTGTTCACAACCATCTGATTTCTATTGTCCCTGCTGTGTGCATCCTCAGTTAAATAGAAATGTACTTAACCAATGGTACTTAAACGCCTTGTGCATGTTTAAGAAACAGGATCAGAGTAACTGCCAGTATCTCTGTCCATAGGCCTTCTTGTTACACAAAGGTGAACATACAGACATGACCCCATCCCTGCATCCATGCAGATTACATACTAGCTAGAGGAGAAGGAAGACTTTCCTATCACATCCAAATATACAAATACAAACCCTAATAAGATCCACGGAGGAGGAGTACAAATGTCTATGAGAGAGCCTGATTCTGTCTGGGAATTTGAAAAGGCTTCCCTGAGGTGGTGACATTTGGTGTGAGATGAGAAGGGAGAGATAAGAATCTACCAGGGGAAGGGGCAGGGGATGAGAACTGTGGAGAAGGAATGGGAAGAACCAAATTCCTGAGGTAGGAGGATGATGCACATACGAGGAATAAAAAGAAGGCCATTGTGTCCAGGTTAGAGAGCAAGAAGGTGAATAGGAAGGGGTGAGGCTGGTGGGGGAGGCAGGGGCCAACCCTGTTGGGTGATCATGGGTTATGTGTTCCTTATCCCAAGAGTGATGGAGAACATTGAAGGATTTTCAGCAAGGAAGCAATAACTGCACATTTGAGCACATTATGTCCTTTCTGAACCTTCGTCTTCAATAAATTAAGACAGATTTATTGAATGACCTCTTAGCTTCTTTCATCTCTATTATTCTGTGATTCTGTAGCCCAGAAATATGCCCTCTTTTGATAGTTATCAGTACTAGTCACAGACACAACTGATTCTTCCTCTGGGCGTGTTATAGGACTGCACCTGCCTGGCTTTTTGGAGTTAGGTATAGCCAATGGCATGTGAGCTAAGTGACCTGTGAAAATTCCAGGTGGAAACCTTAACAGCCAACATGTAATTTTCCAAGCTGTCTCTCCATCACAGTGGCCAGCAACATTTCAAATAGTGCAATATCTGGGTCCTAAAATGAGAATAATGGGGTGCACAACTCTCAGACAACCTGCAATGGGCAAATAAAGCCACAAAATAAGTAAACAAATACATAAACCTTTGCTGTTTGAAGCTACTGAGATCTAGGGTTGTTTGTCAGCACACTACACTGCTCAGTACAGCTCCTGTACTCTAATGCCAATGCGCATCATAAAGGACATTTGGGACCATTGTTTGGACCGAGGTGTGTAGTTGTTACTCAAAAAATGTTTTAAAATAGTGCAACCTTCGAGCCAGTGTTTTCCAAGTCATTCAGTCTGTGCCTTTGTTTATCCCATCCCTGAAATGGAACTGACCTCACTCCTGGAATTGCCAGAGCTCGAGGCTAATCAGAAGATAATGAAGCCCTTGACATTCCTGAAAAGCTCTCCAGATGATAAATAATAGAGTAAGCTGGCACAGGCTCTTGGCTCTGGCAAGAGCACACAGGGATGCCATTGCCAATGTCTCCCTCTGGTCTTTATCATTCGGTGAACAATCCAGGTTCCGGAGGAAATTGTTAGGCCTTTCAGGCTGCGGTGATGAGAGCAACTGTAATTAAGTCCTTACAGATTTTACCTTGTTTCTTCAGCCTCTCAGGACATTTTGGTCCTGACATTTCTGCAGTCTTTTTGAGTTAGGATAGAAGGATAAGCATCAGTAATTTTTCTCTTTATCTGCTGCCCTACTTCTTATCCATCCTTGACACTGGGCCTTGAGCCCACTCCACCATTATCCCGATTGCTACACACACACCCATGCACACAGCGACACAAAACATTGTCATCATAGGACCAAAAAAAAGTCCAGTGATCACACACTTTTGTTTGGAAAGAACCAGAGTCAGATGAGGGGGAAGATGACTGGGCTTCCTGATGTGGCTGGGGGAAGGTTCTGTACTGCTGCAAGCCGGTTCCTTAAACACAAACTCATACTCACACCCAGCACCCAGTCAACACAACCACCTCCCTCTACACCATGGGATGGAATGGACCTGGGACTGAGATGTGCAAGTCCTGAGTCTGAGACTTGCTCCTACCAGAACTGTCTGTGTGATCTTGGACAAGTTCCTTTATAGTTTAAAGCCTCAGTTTCCTCATGTGTGAAACGGATCTGAGGACTGAATGAGATTAGCTTTTAAAAGGCCCATTCGCAAGCTCAGGAAGCTCCAGCCAATTGCCTTTCCCCTTATGGATATCACCATTACCACTAAAACAAAACATCATCTGTCCTTGGTCTCCTCCTGTCCTCCCACTCCCCTTTCTTCTTCACTTCCTGTCCCTTTGTGTTTACTATTCATTTTAGCCTAATTCTCCCCCCTAAAAAAATGATCCTGAGCCATGTGTGAAGCCTCCCTTTCCCCACCATGGTTGAGGGAGATCCACTGTTGACCTAGATTAAGGCCAGATGTCCGTCAGTGAGACCAGAGAGGAAGAAAGGGTCCTGGCTTTGAATAGCATTCAGTAGCCTTGGGGTGGAAGGCCTGGTGTCTCTAGAGAGAGGCTGGATGATGGACAATGGGTGTGTAGGGAGGAAAGCAGTGAGGTGTCTCCTTGGAAACAGGCCTGTCACCTCCTCCTCCCCCTAGTTATTCTCCATTGTTCCCCACTGAATACCTCATCTTCTTGGTTGAGGGGTCCTCTGTGGTCCCAGCCCCTCCCTGTCCTCCAGGGGCACCTGTGTGTCCTCTCGCCTCACTTCCCTCTAGGCAGCAGCAATCAGCTCACACTCTAAGGACAACTTCAAGAAAGAAATATCATTAGCAGGCCTCAAAAAAAGTGAAGGAAAGAGGGTCAGTATTCCCCATGCATATTTGAATTACTAAACACTCACCAGGCTTATACAGAACCACTTTCCATAGGCCCCTTCCACATGTGGTGTACTTGGTGACACAAGGGGTCGTGGGAGTGGGGCAAAGGCCCAGCGTTTTGGACTCCTCCGCCCAAAAACCCTGTCTTTCAATGCTAGGATGGATGTCCTCATTACTCCTGCCAGGAGCAAAAGCATTCTGCTTTTGAGCAAATTTCTTAAGTAGTGTGGGCTTCACCCACAAGATGAGGCAGGTGAGCTAGGTGATGGTGTCTCATGCAGACCATCATTACCTCGTGACTCTCTGCTGAGCCGTGAGTCCTCGGAAATACAGTGAAATATTTTGTGTGTCTGTTTAGGCATTTAAAGATGGGGAAGGGAGGGACCTATGACCTCATCAAGTCAATTTCCTGGAAGCCTCAGTGTTGGAAGAAGACCCTTAACAAAGAAATGGGATGGGACATAGGAGGCAGGTTAGAAATTAAGGCAACTGGAGTGCTAATGTAAGTCTGACTTGTGACCTGGAAGCTCAGCAAAGTCAGACTCTAAGTGGGTCTCCTTCAGGGACAACTGGCAGGAGCTAAGCCAGAAGTGAAGGCCCAGCTGCCTGCTGGGACAGCAGCGTTTCCACTGGGCAGCAGAGACCCAGGCAGACAGAGGAGCACCAGAGGTCCTGAGCATCTACAAAGCCGATGCCTAGGATCTCTTTGGCAGAGACAGTGCCATAGGTGGTATGTCATTTTCTCTTCCTGGGCACACAGGAAGACTACGTTTCCAGCCTGCCTTGAGGTTAGATTGGGTCTACTTTCTGGCCAATGAGATGTGGACAAATGGATGTAAGGCACTCCCAGGCCTGTTTCTTATACATGTCTTCTTGCTCTTTCTCAGAGATTATCAGGCATGGCCACCTGATTTGCATCAACATGTGATATAAGTGGAAATAAACCTTTGTTGTATCAAGCCACTGAGATTTGAATGTTTATTGCCATGAGCTAGGCCTAGATTATCCCAATTAATGCAGTGCTTCAGCCATCAAGTATAAGACAGTACAACTCTCTAAGTATAGAAAATATAAAATGGTAAATTAAAGCAGCAAATATAAAGTAGTAAATATTCACTAGTAAATATGAAGTGCTTAATATCCAGCCAGGCTGAGACCTTGACAGTCTCTTGAATGGACTGTGTGATCACAGCAAGGACTGATAAGTTACCCCCAACTCCCGTCTGACTGACTCAGAATGAGAAATCTTCTAAGAAGTGGTTGTATCCTTGCTTAAACAATCTTTTAGAAATGAGGGAATCATTCATGTATTTCTATAGCAGAGGAGGAAGCTGGCATCTCTAAGGGATTGCTGTAGCACACTGATTCAGAGGGCAAATTCTGGAACTAAGTAGCCTGAGTTTGTGCCCTGGTTCCAACACTTACTAACTGGGTGATTTGTGTAAGTTGATTAAACTTCTTTTGCTCAACTTCATAAACTGAGTGTATCACTTGTGATTGCTGTATAACAAACTGTCTCAAAGCTTCATAGCTTGAAATATACATCTTTATTATTTCTTATAACTCTCCAGGTCAGCTGGGTCAATCTTCTGGTCTCATTTATGCATCAGTGGTCAGGAAGGTGGCTCTGCTGATCTTGTCTGAACCCGTCTCACATGCTTGCAGGTTAACTGGCTATAGGCTTGTCTAATGGTGTCAACTAGAACAACTGGGCTCAAGACTTGTTCCGGATGGTCTCAGCCTGTTTACACAGCAGTTGCGGGATTTCAAAAGACAGAATGCGTGGATGGCTTGGAATTGACACATCAACTCTACCACTTTATTCTGGTGAAAACAAGTCAAAAGTTTAGATCAGGTTCAAAGG
Source organism: Rhinopithecus bieti (assembly GCF_001698545.2). Classification (NCBI taxonomy): domain Eukaryota; kingdom Metazoa; phylum Chordata; class Mammalia; order Primates; family Cercopithecidae; genus Rhinopithecus; species Rhinopithecus bieti. The sequence goes on from NW_016806471.1 coordinate 676,266, forward strand.
GTAGAGAAATAGACTCCATCTTTTTTAGGACAGAAAGCCATGTTACAAAATATGATGATGGAGGGAGTCCATCAATGATGTTCATCAGTGCAATCAGCCTCTAGTTGTTATTGTAAGGATTAAATGTGTAACACATGTAAAATAGTTGAATAATGTTGTCTTGCAAATTTCAAAACTTCATATTTTCCCGCTGCCTTAATATCTCCATAAGCTGGCTGTGAGCACTCTGCCCAGGTGGCCAGCTGCACCAGGGTGCTGACCTCTGCCACAAGTCCTTTCTGTACACCCCTGACTGTGACCTAGTGACATTCACATGCACCAATGAAATTCCCTTGCTGCTCTCCAACCTGACCCTCAATAAAGGCACTTACCTTCCACTCCTTCCTGAATCCCCACATGCTCTATTAACACACTCCCTTGGCGCTGTTTCCGTGTAGCCCCCTTGTGGAGTGTAGTGACCCTGTCTCTGTAGGATATGTGAGTATGTAGTAAATGCTCAATACACGCGCACATCTGTCATCTCCACGACCTTTTTCTCTGTACAGTCTTCACTGATAGAAATACTTAAACACTGTGTACTGTGTTAAGCATTTGTATAATTATCTCATGTAAGGTTCACTACCACCCTAAGACAAGTTTTTTAGAATTGTTTATTTTTATAAATGCCAAAAGTGAGGCTTAGAGAGGGTAAGTAACTTACTCAGGTCACTAGGTACCAGGATCAAACTGAATCCATGTTCTGAATCACTGACTGGCTTCCACTGGCTTAGAAAGAACTTCACTTCTCATTTCTGTATGGCAAAGGCTGCCCCAAATTTCAGAGCCACCTCAGTTCCGCTGTAACTGTCTGCTATCCCCACAGCGAGGCATGCCAACACCTCGGCTGAGCCCTTCAATCTCCTATTGCCAGAGAGTTGGTTCTGTGGCTGACCTGGGAATAGGCTTAGACCTCTGGGCATGGTTATGTCTCCATGGTACCAACATCAGCTCATGGTACATATTCTCTACCTTGTCTACCCTAGATACTCATCGTCAGGTTGGCTGATACCTCCAGCTGACAGATGAGCCTTCTCTAGGACAGGTGCAAGTGTACATCAGGGATGTTAGCCCAGCCCTCTGGAAAGTATTTGAAGGCAGGTCTTGCTATCTAAGCACATCACTATGGATTAGGTGAGTCTCACCCCTGTTTGTCTAAGTTGCCTCCTTCATATTACTTCTTCCTAGCATATTGTCCTCAAACCTATCCTGATCTTCTTTCTAGTTCCCTAGAAGAATGGGAGCTCTGCCCTAGAGTTTCCAGCCTTGCCTAAGCTCATAGTCAAGCTATACTCTTGCAATCAGGCTCTGCTTCTGCTACTCCCAAACATTCAGGACAAAGGTAACAGATGTGATTCTGTTCACATCTGTTGTGATTCTGGATCAAGGGCCAGATCCAGGTAGGTGGGAACAATATTGAGGCCATATCTAGACCCAGCAGAAAATGGTGCTGTGATCAGCTAGCAAGGTCTGCTGTAAGACAGAGAGTTAGAATGACAGGGGGGCGGAGCAAGATGGCCGAATAGGAACAGCTCCAGTCTCCAACTCCCAGCGCGAGCGACACAGAAGACCGGTGATTTCTGCATTTTCAACTGAGGTACTGGGGTCATCTCACTAGGGAGTGCCAGACAATCGGTGCTGGTCAGCTGCTGCAGCCTGACCAGCGAGAGCTGAAGCAGGGTTGCTACTCCCAAACATTCAGGACAAAGGTAACAGATGTGATTCTGTTCACATCTGTTGTGATTCTGGATCAAGGGCCAGATCCAGGTAGGTGGGAACAATATTGAGGCCATATCTAGACCCAGCAGAAAATGGTGCTGTGATCAGCTAGCAAGGTCTGCTGTAAGACAGAGAGTTAGAATGACAACAGTAGTTACTGTTATTGGCATTCCAGGCCTAGACCAAGGATGCCATCACCTGCTGGGGTTCTGAAGTTGCATTGCCAAATTGCATGCTTGGTTTTGATGACCTTTGGACACCAGGCATTGAATGATTCAGCTGCCCCAGATACCACAGGGCAGCTCAGCCCCACATATTAGGTTAATTTCTGTAACTGCCAGATCACTCATTCACAGCTTGTTTTTCTTCCTTAATCGCGTAAATTACTCCCAGACATAGGACAGCTCCAGTGGAAGCCTTTTGAGTTTTGACCAAACCCAAGGTCTTTGATAACTTATAGTGTTTGATGGCCTTAGGGATTGTCCTTGTTCTAATTCTAACTCTTCTCATTGATGATGATAAGGATTCAACACAAAGATAAGGTGAAAAGAGAAGAAGCAAAAAGCAGCAGGAAGAATTATTTAGGATCCTTACTCCCAGGTTCGCCTCTTCCTGGGATAATCATGACTGCCATGGATATAGTCAGTACAAGACAGCATACCAGTGTGAGGTGCTTCCTCAGACAGCCTGAGTTGAAATTTTGCCATTTCCAAGTACCAGCTGTGTGACCTTAGGTAAGCTACCTACCTACCTTGCTACCTAACTACTCCGTGCTTCTTCAGGTTTCTTGTCTGTAAAAATGAGGATAGTAACAGTTCCTACCATAAGAGATTGTTAGGATTAAATGAAATAATTTATGTAAAATACTCAGAGTATTGCTTGGAATATCATTAAAATTCCATAATTAGCTTAGTAGATCTCAGTTACTGTGCTGAGTTCATGCATTATCTCCTATTATATGACTTTTTGAGATCAGGTTTGATAGCCCCATTTTGCTAATGAGAAAGGAGAGGCATGGAGAGGTTAAATCTATTGTCCAAGGTGACACAGCTACTAAGTGTCAGAGCTAGGATTTGAGCCAAGGCCTGTTTGACTCCTAAACAAATGCTTTTTTTCAGAAGGAGCATTTGGACCTAACAGCTCTAACCATCCAAATCAGAAGAAGTGGCCTGGTGAAAGTAAAATGAAACTGTTTTTTTTTTTAAAGGCAGGCCTGAGATATAATCCCATTTGCTGTTCAACTGTGGGCAAATCACTTTACCTCTCTGGGCCTTAAAGTCCTTGGATGAGCCTTTTAAAGGCCAGTCTCATTCAGTCCTCAGATCCATTTCATGCGTGAGGAAACCGAGGCTTTAAAATATCAAGCAGCTTGTCCAAGATCACACAGACAGTTCTGGTAGAAGCAAGTCTCAGATTCAGGACTTGCACATCTCAGTCCCAGGTCCACCCCATCCCGTGGTGTAGAGGGAGGTGGTTGTGTTGACTGAGTGCTGGCCTCCCATCTCCTGAGCCTCTACCATCAGTGTCTCTCCTCTAGGCTGCAGCCATGATTTAATAAATGGCATGTGTACTTCTTAAATTTCTCCTGCCCAGGACCCATAGAAAGCGTTTCCTCCTACAGAGAGAAAGTATTAGCAGCTGGGAGCCATCATCTCTTAGCCCATCCTTTACTGATCCCTCATTTTCATTTCTGCTTTTCAGTGTCACGTCCCATATTAACCCCATAGTCCGAAATGTTTAGCAAGTGAGGAGGGACCTCACAATGTTTAGAGGATTTAGTTGGAATCAATAATGTATGGAAAGGCAATGGTAAGGTACAAAATGCCTGTTAATTAGCAGAAACTTGAGTCAAGTAGGGAGGTTTCCTCTAGCAAAAGTTCTTTCAAACACCAGATCAGAGTCCCAGGGTCAGCCTGAGCCCAGCCCCTCCTTCCCTGTCCTCTGGCGGAAATCGGTCGGCTGCCTTGCCTCTGCAGCCAGCTTTCAGAAACCTGGGATCTCTATCTTCCCAGCAGGAAAGGAATTTACTAAAACGTCCACTGCATCCCAAATTGAGAAATCAGCTGCCCGGAATTCGTGATCAATATGTTGTCTCTCAGTGATAAAGTGTTTCCTTGGAATATGTTCCTCATGTTCCCTTCACGGTTCAGAGCTCCCAGAGGTTTGGGGTGGGTTCAGCTATCATGTGCTCTCATCACTAGGAGATTCTTTATCCTCTCTCAGCCTCCCAGCTCTCCAGGATCCACAGAGCCTGGCATGAGGTTCCTACCCACCTGTGACTCAGGCTGTTAGCAGGGGAAGATGAAACAAAAGAAAGGTTTCACCAGGGAGCACGGCTATGGACACAGAGGTGGTGGGATGTTGCAGTGTTTATGGAGTTCATTTCAAGCCCATATCTAACAGACATGTGAGCTGTAGGTTCTCTGTGACATTAAAATGCATACGCCAGACATCCCACTCAGCCCACAACCAGGAGTGCCTGCGCCGCTAAGATGTCACACTGCTTTGTTCATTTGTCTCCTTGCTATCTTCAGCAGCATGGGGCTGTCTTCTGGTTGGCTCCCTCTCCTCTCCTACACTCTGGGCCTCCTCCCCACAATGCAGTGTCAATCTCTGTGGCATGTCCATGTTGATGTTTGTCCTGACCCCTCAGGACCCACTTATCTAGAAACCTCTGGGGATACTGGGAAGCACTTGGCATTTCCTAGTAGCCACCCAACTTCAGTGACCAAATCATTGGCTGTTTACATGTAGGTGACAGGAGATCTCTGGTCACATTACGGTTGTAGACACCTGCCGTTCTCCTCACCTTCTTTCTGTGGCTGAGAGTAGAGGTCTTTCCCATCCTGGACCTGCAGTGAATGAAAGGTGCAAGAAAGATGCTAAGAGGATTGGAAGTAGAGAGAGAAAGCTAGGAAGCCAAGTACAGAGTGGTTTCTGGTATGTCATAGGAGCTCCTACAATTCTAGATAGAATAGGAGCTGCAAACTCAAGGTTTCTCCTGGTTGTGTTTTGCGTGCATGTGTGTATACATGGGTGTGAACAAGTGTGTGCATATACGTGTGTGTATTTGTGCATGTGTTGGGAGAGGGTTGATTTCCAGGCTGCTGGATTCTAAACAATAAGTCAGGTGTTTAAAAAAAAATCTAAGGTTTATCAGCCAGGCACGACGGCTCACGCTTGTAATCCTAGCACTTTGGGAGGCTGAGGCAGGTGGATTGCCTGAGCTCAGGAGTTCGAGACCAGCCTGGGGAACATGGTGAAACCCTGTCTCTATTAAAAATACAAAAATTAGCCAGGCATGGTGGCAGGCACCTGTAATCCCAGCTACTTGGGAGGCTGAGGCAGGAGAATCCCTTGAACCCGGGAGGTGGAGGTTGCCGTGAGCCAAGATTGTGCCATTGCACTCCAGCCTGGGCGAGAGAGCGAGACTCCATCTCAAACAAAAATAAAAACAAACCAAAAAAAGAATCTAAGGTTTATTGTATTGGTTGGGAATTAATCCATTCCAAACCAGTCATAAAACTTAGTGGCTTAAAAGAGTAATGGCTTATTTTTGTTTGCCCATCTGCAGTTTGGCTAGTGGTTGGCTGATCTGGCTGGGTTCTGCTGGAAAAGCTGTGCTCTACCTGTCTGTTAGTCTGCTTGAGCTAGTTTGCTAGGTGGGGCACGTTCTCATCGTGATAGCTGAGGCACAAGAGATATGTACAAGTAGAAATATGCAAGACTCAAGATAAGACCGTGGGAAAGGTATGGATGCACAGAAAGGTGAAGAACTGGGAAGAGTAATTCAATTCAGCTCATCCATGTGCATAACACTGGCTCATTGTAAGCAACACACTCAGGGAGAAGTCTGTACCCTCTCAATGTGGATGCTCAGGGCTTGTGTCTCACAGGACTGAGCAGTGTTTACCAACAAAGCTGGCCGGGCACCTGGTGAACTGTGCTTGGGGCATGGTGGTGGGTGGTAGATTCTAGTCTCTGCTTGTTCTTAATTGGCAATGTCACTGTAGGCAAGTGATTTTAGTTAATTTAAGTCCTCTTAGAATCTGTGAGGGGAGGATAAGAAAATCTTAATTTGCTCAGTTGTCTCAGCCTGAGGGCCCAGAATTTAGTATTTTATTTTGTGTCCATATTTTCTTGTCTTCATCATCGATACCTGTGATGTTACTTCATGACTGATCTGGATGCATTTCTTGTAATAGCCATCTCTTTAGCCACTTCCATTATGGGTTTTTTGGGGCAGTAAATATTTGCCCATTTTTGGCAGCCTAGCAACTGAATATCTTTCCAATATTTGGTGTACCTCCTATCATATGTACTGCCATAGAAGGCAGAATCCACTTCTATTACAGAAGCTGAAAAGACCAGGCACATTTCCAGTCTCTCTTGAAATAGACTGCAGGGATTTGTCCCGTGCTTGGCCAATCACATGCATCCATCTGACTTGTGAGCTGCTGCACAAACAAGCGAGGACAAGAGGGAGGCTGCCTTGGAAGTGGTGATGGCAATAGCATGAGGTCTCTCTAGGGACTGGGATGATGCTGGAGCCTGTGGTACACCTAGTGTCTAGTGTGGCAGAGCAGCCTGCAGCCTCGCTGGGTGGCCATGGCAGTGGAGGTCTGATTCGGGCTATCATGTGGTCTGATTTGGGCTATGGCTTCCCAGTTTCTCTTTGTTCTATACTATTTTCTGAACCTGGTCTTAATTGCATTTTGATGAATCGCTGAAGTACCCAATACGTTGCAGAGAAATTCCTTTCTTGGCAAGTTTGAGTTTCAGTTGCTCGAAACCAAGGACCCTGAGTACTTTGTCTTCTGTTCTGCTGTCTCATCCATCACCTGTAGAGGAGCGGGTTTGAGCCCATACCCCATCCATCTGGAAAGGCCCCTTGGGCAGAGGAGGTATGGTCCAGCTGCCTACCTCCAGACTGATAGCTTTAACATGCATACTTGAAATGTCGATTAGGAGTCCTCTCTCTGCCTTCCCCCTAGAAAAAGTAAAACTTCTCCATATGGATATATATTTTTTTTCCCAAATGACTGGGTGCTCCCTGAGGAAGAGTCAACGCACAGCTGCTGTGTGCCCCCTTTGGTCAAGTGAGCCATTAAAACATCCATGACTGGTCTGAAGGGGACCCTTGGGCTACATCTAGCAACTGCAGTGGCCCACCCCGTTACCCTGACATGAGACTGCCCTCCCTGTGGGAGCCTTGCTCAGGCCACGAACAGAGTTAGGTGAGAAGGAGCATGAGCTTATTGAGTCTCTTTTCCCAACTCTGTCCTTAGCTGGAGAGACCACGCACCAGTGGAGATGGGTCCTACCAATCTTCAGACCTACACCTGGCATTACTCAGGACCAGGGCCCGGGAATAGAGGGTCAAGGGAGACTAGAGAAGGTTGTGAGGCAGGTTTGGGTACATGAAGGATAAGCAGCCACTTCTCAGGAGGCTCTTTGTTCCCCAAAATGAGCACCTCCCCTCTTTATCTCAGGACTCTGCTGCAGTTGGTATTTTCCCTGCAGTATCTCTAAACAAGTGCTCTCGGCAGTTTGCGTGGGGCAATTCATTGTGCAGCACTATCCTCTGCGATGGAAAGCATTGAACGTCCTTGCTCTTAGCCCATTAAATGATAGTGACTCACCCAGTCATTGTGACAATCCAGAACTCCTGAACCATTTGTATATGAAGCGTAGGGGTGGTACCACCCTTAAGTGAGAGCCAGGCAGTTAAGGAGTTTGAAGGAGCTTTTGTTCAAACGCAAAGAATGCATTGAGCCTTCTGAGGTTTTGTTAACTATGAATGCTAAATCTTCATTTAGACTGCTAGACTCTGTAACAGAAAGCAGGATACTTTGCCCTATAGGGCATTGAGGAGGTTAGTCTTGGTAGAAAAGCTTGAAAACAGAATCCTCAGCATCAGGACCTATTCCGTGCATGGGGTTCACTGGGAGAAAGGCTGAGAGGACACAGATGAAAGGCTTGGGTACCCAGGGAGTATACAGCATCAGGAAGCTGGAAAGCCTTGTGGGGGTTCAGGAGGGAGGTAGAGAGCCTAGATAAGGAGATGGAAGTGATGGAAGAACACCTCACACAGGACAGCCCCTTTCCCCCATTTCAACCACCTGCTTGCCAACACTGCCCTGGTGACTGATGCCCAAAGACTGCAGAGCTATGAAAGTTTGTTGACCATCAAAATCCCTTCTAGAGTTACATCCAGGAGTGGCTGTGCTGGCCATAACAGTACCGTCGAAACTTCAATGAGGAAAATCCCAGGCTAGTCAAGCCTGCTGTGTGATTGAATATCCAATTTTTCAAATACCTACAGCAAAGCAGAAAGTTCCATCCTGAGTAACTTCCATATGCTGAGGCCATGCTGGACACAGATGGAGAAGAAAAAGCCGACAGGCTCACATATTTTCCCTCTGTATGGGGTAGTGGGCATGTCAGCAGACATCACGCTACAGTGTGCTGCATGAGACAGGACCCTATGAAAGGGAGAGAGGTAGAAGAAAGAAGAACAGCATCAGGACAGCTTTCAGAGAAGAGTTTTGAATGAGAGATATCTTTTATTAATACTTATTTAATTTATTGATTGATTTTATTGGTATAAACTTAAGGGATACAAGTGCAGGTTTTTTCGTGGATATATTGTTTAGTGGTGAAGTCTGGGCTTTTCTATGACCATCACTCAAATGGTGTACATTGTACCCATTAAACAATTTCTCATCCCTCACCCTCTTCCCACCCGCTCACCATTCTGAGCCTCCAGTGTCTATTATTCCACACTCTATGTCCACATATGCACATTATTTACCTTCCACTTGTGAGAACATGTGGTATTTAACTTTCTGTTTCTAAGTTATTTCACTTAAGATAATCTCCTCCAATTCCATCCATGTTGCATCAAAAGACATGATTTCATAAGAGCTACTTTGATAGTGAGGGAGAGGTAGAAAAAATGGCATGAGCAAAAGTATAACATATTTAAAAAACGTGTTGAGTGGAGGGTCAGTGGAGGGGAATGAAGTATTTGGAAACCATAGCTGCTTTTTGGTTGGTTGGTTGGTTGGTTGTTCATTAATATGCTTTTGTTTACCATTTCACCTGGGTTGGTTTGGCCTGCCTCACTAGGCATCTGCCGATGTTTACTGCCTGTAGGAAACCTTTGGAAGGCTGTGGGGCAGGCTTTTCCTCTCCTTTCTCCGTGGCCTGATGACAGGTTTTCTAATTCCCTCTCTAACACACAGTGGTCATGGCAGATGAAACACCCTATGTTGTCAGTTTCACTAGGGGTGCTGCTTTTGTGACCTAGTTGAGTGAGCGCAGGTAGGCAGGTGGACAGGAGACTGCCCCTTCCATGCATGCCCTTCCATGTCCCTGTGTGATCCAGTTGAAAGATGGTTTCTAGAAATCTTGAGAATAATGAGTATTTCAGTCTTGGCAGTTGTGCCATCAGGCAGCCAACTGGATGTGTTGAATTCTGTTTTATCTGTACCTAAAACTCAAATGCACTCAACCTTGAATTAAAATCTGCTATACACTGAACATCTGTGTCCTCTCAAAATTCATGTCTAGTTATCAATATTAGGAAGTGAGGCCTGTGGGAGGTAATTAGGTCATGAGGGTAGAGTCCTCACAAATGGGATTAGCAACCTTATAAATAAAGATCTCAGAGAGACCTCTTGTCAATTCCACCTTATGCAGAACCAATGAGAAGTAGCCTTCTGTGAAGCAGAAAGTGGTCCCTAATCAGACACCAAATATGCCAAACATCTTGACCTTGCATTTCTAGTAGGCTCCGTAACTGTGAGAAAAAAAATTCTGGTGTTTATAATCCATCCAGTCTACCCACTCTGCTCCAGCAGCCCAAATGGATAAAGACATACTAGAAAGACGAATTTTGAGTTGAGAGGCCCTGAAGTGCACAGGACAAGAAGTTTTGAGGCCAAACCCAGACCCCAGTGAGAAACCCCACCTCTGCCTGCCCTGTGTCCTTGGACAAATTACTGGACACCCTTCCTCCCAGTCAAAGGCCCCTTCTGCCTCCTAGATAATAAAATGGGAAAACTGAAACCTACGTCATAGCTCAGTTTACAATCAAAGAAGATGCGCCACGGGAAAGTACTTTGGCAACTGCAAAGGTACGTCCCAGGTGGGTCGAGGACAGCAAGAAGAAGGGGAGGCTGTCCTGGAGGCGCCTGACGTGGGGAATGAAGACAATCCCAGTTAGTGCAGCCTCGTTTGTGCCACAGGAAAGGCCCCACAAGCCCTTCATTCCTAATTACCCTTAGATAATAAATGAATACAATGGTAAATGTTATTAGAATAATTTACTGTTCATCAAGAACAAGGGACAATTAGTATGATTCCCTATTAGTATTCACATGTCCCCTCGCTGAAGGCAGCTCTCTCTACCTTGGGCTCCCAGGGCTCCCATTACAGGCGCGGGATCCCCCTTGCGCAATACCAGCCCCCATCCAGTAGGGTTATTAGGAAAGGGGAGTTATTGGCTGTGTAATTAACTATGTAATTAAGTCAGAGTGCCGAATGCAATCAGCATCTAATCTAATAGAAATGCGTAATTAAATTGCATCTTTAATCCCTGAGAAGATCTCTGGATTTGGGTATGGGACTCAACCTGGCAGGGTGCCCCCAGGTCTCCATTATCTTCAATTAGACAATTAATTGATATTCAAGCTACCTTTCTCATTCAAACCTAATTGAATTTCTCCCTACTCCCCATGAGGTGTAATGTGTTATAAAGATGCTCCTCTCCACTCACTGACTAAAGAACCCACAGTAAAGCGGTCATCACCTGTCTCCCACTGCCACTTACCCAGATATTAGATGCCAGCAAGTGGCCCCTTTAAGAGATTGATGGGCGCTTTGCTTTCTCCTTTGTACCTTTGTATCCAAACAGTGCAGTGGTGACTGGCTGGAAAGCAGCTCAATCTGTGACGAATGAAATTTTTTCTTCTTACTGTTCTGACATCAGGCAATTGTTGCCAACATCTCCATTTTGTTTTCTAGCTCCCTTTTGCTTCTCCTTGACTCAGCTGTCTTCTCCCTAAATTCCCCCTTTATCCCCTTAGTCCAACTTCCAGCAACCTACTAAGCTCTTCTCTGCCCTGCACCACCTGTCTTCCTCCTCAGATTTAGCTCTTGGTGAGCAAATCACACAGCCTATATGATTTTGCCATGTTTTCTTGCTCTGCAAAAGCAATGCTCACAGTCCTGGCACCCTAACAGCCTCCCCTAGGCTAGCTTTCCCAGGGGGTTCAGAGAAGCAATTGCACTAGGATTGGGGAAGAAAGAGATGGAGGTGAGACAGGCATAGAGAGTCAGAAAGACTATGGAAAATGGAAAGATAGCGGGAGAAGGGTAGAGACAAGAAGAGATGAGGGGAGAAGGGGGGACACAGGCTGGAGAAAAATGTGAGAGAGAAAACAGAGAGGATGTGAAGAAGAAAATAGGAAGAGAAAGAGAAAAGGAGAAGGGGAGGAGTTAAGAGGAGAGAGAGGCCTGAGTTTAACAGAGCTGTCCTCAAGGACACAGAGCCAGCCAGCTAGCAAGGAAGGAGTGTCAGTGAGGAGTATCAGCCATTCAGGGAGGATCTTGCAGAAGGCCTGACTATCAAACAGAGGCTCTGGTGGAAGCCAAGCCTCCAATTGCACTATATACCTGATAGCCTAATCTGAAATGAGAATCTCGGGGGAGGTGTAGCCATTCTCAAAAAAGCTGCTATTTTTTTTTTTTTAAAGAGAAAATATAATAAAACTTTCCTTATCCCCTCTGCCTTCAGAAGTTTAACAAAAGTGCATCCTTTCAGAGGCATCACTTATCTCCAGTGGCAATCAGCTTAAATACGTCCCATTATCAAGCTGCTTGCTACTGTACATCAGCGGGTGTTGTAGCAACACACAGTCGAGTGCGGATAACATGCCAGTAATTGCTTGTCTGTTTAAAGAAACTTCAGTTCCCGGAGAGGAGAGAGGACAAGTGAAAGCCAGTGAGACAGAAGCATGTGTTGGAGCTGGGGCCTGGAGCAGAGGAGGCCTGAGCACTGAATGGCAGAGGAGCTTTGCAGAGGAATTCTGGAGACCTAAGCATGAAGACTAGATCAGGGCTGGGTCAAAGAGGAATGGCTGAAAGAGTCCTTCCTTGACATTCCTTAGAAGTGGCAACAAAAGGTCAGGTGGAAGAGGTGCGGATAGGAACCTGTTCTCACTCATCTGCAGGGCCAGACTCAGTGATCTGGGGATAGAGGTTGAGGTGTCAGGGTCTAGTGACCCCAAATAACTCCTCTACTTTCTTGTACTGCTGAGAATGGCAACGTTACTTACTTACATTTTGATCACAGGGTGACCTTTTCTTTATAATTCTTTAAAATATACTAGTAGCCTTGCCAGGGATTTTTAAGTCTTGAATCATCAACGTGTATATCCAGACTTCAGCGAGGAGATTGTGTTTCTGCTTTCTTCCTGCGTCGCCTAACCCAGGGCTGGGGATGCAGAAAATCCCCTATACTCATCGGATAAATGGATGATGAATCCACAAAGGTCAATGAGCCCTTATTTATGAGCTTCCACTGCTTGCCAGACCCAGAGCTAGGCTTCCAGGGTGGTTTATCTCCTTTGTTCATCATAAAAATGCCAGCAGGTAAGTAAGTATTGCAAGCCCTGTTTTACCCATGAGGAAGCAGAGATTCAGAGTGGGGAGTAACTGGCCCAAGACCACATGTCCAGTAAGAGCTCAGCTCCCAGCCAAGCCTGCAGAGCTCAGCTACCAAGCACAATGCCCCAGGTAAGCACAGAAGGCAGCAGTGCCAGAACAGAACTCAGCCTCACCTTATACTTCCAACTCACCTCCACAGTACTGGATGATCCTGGAGGGTCTCTTCTCTGTTCCTTCCTGCTCTGTAAAATGGAAACCATTTCCTGTTTTGAGCTCAAGTCTCAGGTCATTGGTTCTATCAGTGGGAGAGGGACAGTGAAATACTATGCAGTGTTCCTCCCCCATCCCTTTGTCCGTAATGAAGCACTGCACTGTAAGTGGCAGTGTGGTGCATGAGGATAAATGCCCCCTCCCATTCTAGTGTTTTCCTTCTCTAATAAGCTGGGAGACCTTGGGCAGATCTTTGAACCCCCTGAGTGCTTTCAGCTCCCTTATGTTTAAAACAGAGATAATAATATCTGCTTTTCCAATCCTGCAGGATTATTCTAAGGATCAAATAGTGTAATGCACATGATAATGCTCTTGAATACACAGAAGCTTTTCATTTTGTGTATCTAGGTATATTCATATTCATTAGGCTTACAGACTAAAACTAGCTACGAAATGCCACTGTCGGCATAGAGAGAGGACTCTGTGTCTTGGCAGACTCTGTTTATAGTTTATCCTTAAGGATACCCATTTGTTTGTTTTAAGAAGAAGATGTGGCTCTCAATAAAGATATTCATGGCTTTCAGGACATGAAAATGTGCTTTGGATGTCACAAGTTTGTTTGAATTTCACTCCAGGGAGCTGAGCTCAGTAAACACTTCCATGTGTAGGCAGCACCCTTAATCAAGCCAGTGAATCTTAACCTAGCCTTCACAATAAAAGTTTAAATAGAACCCTGATTAAATAATTGTTATTTTCCTGCTGAGAATCTCAGTTGGGATGCCGTCTTTAGTGTAATATGTTATGCAAATGTTATATACAGCATATATATGTCTCCTCTGCAGCAAACTGTGTCTTTGATCGTACTAACACAGGGCTGGGAATCAAAGACTGGGTTCTAGTCCTTGTTCTGCCAGTGACTAGCTGTGTAACCTTGAGAAAGTCACTTAATCTCCCAGAGCCTCAAAGTCCTCATCTTGCACAAAGGATTGAAAGAGATCAATGGCTTGCCCTCATTTATTGCCCCTCCCCCAACCATGGAATCCATGTTTTCAAAAACGTCTACCAATCTGCATGTATTACATGATAATTAATTCATTTCCCCAAGTCTAAAAATCAAAGGCATTTGTAACTGGTAGACAGAGATTCTGATCAGGCTTATATAATCAGGGTTAACACACTGAGCTATGATAACTTCAAGTAGAAGCAAAGAAGTATGACACTTCAGGGTGTCCTGTAGCCTCATAATGGATAGATGGGGGAGTACCTTTGACAATAAGAAATATTAACGATAACTCGCCAGTCCTTATCACTACCTGTGCCCAACCCCAGAGTTGTATAAACAGGTTGGGAATCTCCAAAGTGCCCACTCACTGTAAGTTTCTGTCCATTCACTCAAAGCTCTTGTCCAGCCCTAATCATCTAAGATGCAGTTGTTCTGGGGATTTAGGTAAGCATCAAATGAACAAATGTTCCTGCCTTCATCATGCTCACATTCTAGTGTGTGTGGAAGGGAAGGGAACAGAAAACAAATACAATAGAATATTAGCTAAATTATATGGTATATTAGAAGGTGGCAAGTATTTCAGAAAGGCAGCAGAGGAGGGTGAGGGCTCCTGAGGGTAAGGTTGAGGTTGATAGTCAGGAGGGTAACATTTGAGCAAAGACTTGAAGGAGGTGTGAAAGGAAAATATCTTGGGCCCCCAAAATCACTAAGCTGAAGGGAAAATTCGAGCTGGGAACTGTTTAGGGCAAGCCTGCCTCCCATTCTATTTAAAGTCACCCTTCTGCTCACTGAGATAAATGCGTATCTGATTCCCTCCTTTGGAAAGGCTAATCAGAAACTCAAAAGAATGCAACCATTTATTTGTCTTTCACCTACCTGTGACCTGAAAACCCCCACCCTGCTTGGAGTTTCCCCACTTTTCCAGACAACCAATGTTCATTTTTACATATATTGATCCATGTCTCCTGTCTCCCTAAAATGTATAAAACCAAGCTGTGCTCTGACCACACTGGGCACATATGATCAGGACCTCTGAGGTTGTTTCACAGGTTCGCACCCTCAACCTTGGCAAAATAAACTTTCTAAATTAACTGAGACCTGTCTCAAATTTTGGGGGTTCACAGAGGCAAGAAAGTAATATGTACACACTTAGTGGGGAACAAGCAGGTCAGGCTGAGGCTGTAGTGAATGCAAAGTTCCTGTGGCTGAAACATGCTTAGCATGCTCAGAGACCAGGAAGAAGGCCAAGCTGGCTGGGCAGGGGAATCTGGTGGGTTGTCAGAGATAAGTCTAGACAGAGCCTTGTAGACTGTCATGATGACATTGGCTTTTACTCTGAGGCAGAAGTCATGGTAGGTTTGGTGCTTGGGTGCAACGGAGTTACATGGTCTATCTTAAGTTTTGAAAGAATCATCTGCTCATAGGAATTGACAATAGACTGCAGAAGAACAAGTGTGGAAGCAGGAGGACCACTTAGGAAGCTGTTACAGTGGTCATCAAGAGATGATAGAGGATTGACAAAGGCGGCAATGATGGATTAGTGAGAGCAGTCTGTTTATGAATACATTTTGAAGACCGAGTTCTCAGGACTTGCTATTGCATTGGCCATAGGTGTCGGAGAGAAAGAGGAAGTCAAGGTTTTGGAATTCAAGATATCCACTCTGTCCTCTGATGAAGTCACTGCATTGACATATATATCAATATATATTAGTTCATTTTCATGCTGCTGATAAAGATATACCCAAAACTGGGAACAAAAAGAGGTTTAATTGGACTTACAGTTCCACATGGTTGGGGAGGCCTCAGAATCATTGCAGGAGGTGAAAGTCACTTCTTACGTGGTGGTAGCAAGAGAAAAATCAGGAAGAAGCAAAAGTGGAAACCCCTGATAAACCCATCAGATCTTGTGAGACATTATTATTATTATTATTATCTTCCCCAATTTAAAACTTTTAATTTAAAAGTAAACTTTAATGTGGAAAATGCATACTTAGGGAGTGCAGAACGATCACACGCAAGGCTGCCACTTCACACCTGGCGGGTTGCACGGTGGCCAGGCAGAGGCGCTCCTCACTTCCCAGATGGTTGGGTGGTCAGGCAGAGGCGTTCCTCACTCCCCAGATGGTGTGACCACTGGGTGGAGTCGTTCCTAATTTCACAGATGGTACGGGGGCCAGGCAGAGACGCTCTTCACTTCCTAGATGGTGCACCCGCTGGAGACTTATTCACTGTCACAAGAACAGCACGGGAAAGACCCGCCCTCATGATTCAACTACCTCCCCCCGGGGTCCCTCCGACAACACATGGGAATTCTGGGACTTACAATTCAAGTTGAGATTTGGGTGGGGATATAGCCAAACCATATCCACAATGTATTATACACATATAGCAGAAGACTTTGTAGAAAGTCCCATGACTTATGATTTTGTATATATTTCCCTTGACCTCTAGGAAAAATCACTTAAATAATTTGTGAGAATCTATGAGCTTATGTGAATTCTGGAGAAGAATGACATGCTATATTATATCTTACTTGGCAAAAATTGGTGGGAAAATCCCATCCCAGAGCCAGTGCTCAAGTGAGGCATAGAAGCCAGAGTTTACTCCTCCATTCCTAAATGGACTTTGTTTGTTTAACATGGAAGGGGCTTTTATGGCTTTAATTTCCCTTGAGATCACTCTGATGCCACAAATCCTAAATGTGTGTGGAAAGTGAAATGACCCTGAGAGCTTTCTGCTGATGAACCAAGGTTTGGGAAAACTAGTCCTCTTATTTATAAGGGAAGGAAATAAATGGTTCTCAGTTCCCTACTGATCGTGGAGATGAAATGGATGAAAACTGAAGTGCAGCTCAGCACCATAAAGCCTTTTCAGAACATGATAGAATGTCAATCAATAAAAAATTAGGCCAGACCTAATCTTTGCAAAAGAGGTTCTGCAGAACATTGGATACAAGGACTACTAATAGGTGTTATCTGAAAAAATTATATGATATGCATACAAATTTGAGAAATACTAGGCTGAACAGGGCGATTTGGTTTTCTTCTTAGAGTCTTTAATAGGCTAAGGATAATATTTCCAATAGGATTAGTTTGATATGCAGAATTTTCTCAATATTTGTGGACATGAAACCCTATTTCATCCTGAGTAATACCTCACTTTGAGAAATGCTTATCTTGACCCCAAAGCAGTCTTAGGACTAAAACACAGTCATAATCATTAAAAGCAGGAATGTTTTTTATCTAGGACAGATTCGTTGTAATTCTTGCCTGGAGGTAGGTAAATAAATGAGAGTATCGCTTTGAGCTACCAGTTTTATGGTTCTATTCATTTAGACTAAATTCTACAACTTTTTGAACTATAACTATGGGTCATACCTACAGGTTTGGTTTCAACATCATTTATACCATCAAAAAGTTCACAGAATTTTATGAAGGAGACAAACAACGTGAGAATACTTACTTGCCATACAACTTGATAAAGTTGTCCCAGAACTATGTACTAAGATCTAGCAGACATAAGTTCAGAAAAGGAAAACACCTTCGTAGGTGAAAATATGGCAGAACTTGGAGTCAGCTGACTGCTGCCTTGTCCATGCCTGACACCTGGCTAGGTTATATAATCACCCTGAACTTAAGAAAATTATATATTGCTACCATGCAGGGTTGCCTGGGAGAATAAAAGGACATAAATTTATATGTAAGCTGGACTGTAGTAGGTACTTAATAAAAGTGGCTAACACAAATTTATTAATTGTAATAATAAATGAAGAAAACTACTCCAACAATATTTCTGCCTAGATTTTATGGTAAGGATGGGTTAGGAAAATTTATTTAGAGAAAAGGACATTGAAGTTGCTTAAATGATAAAGTATGTGAAGATAAATTAGAAGATAAATTCAGAGGACAAGAGACGCAAACATAAGTGGGGTCACAGCATGAGCTATTGCCAGGGCCAGATTGTGAAGATGCTTGTGTAGCAAGATTCAGAGTTGAGACAGGCTGATGCATGCATTGGGGGCCACACTGATGGTTTTAAAGAAGTGTCATGATCAGGACCCATGGTGGATGCATCTTTGTACAATTTGTCCTGTCTTGCTTGAGGGACAAATTGCATTTACTTCACATTTCTTGATGACTTGAGGGTCTATGGTATCATGGTGCTCTGCATGTGGACCACTGAGATTGAAACTGGTATAGTAGCCCACATTTGGTAACACTAAGCTCAGACCCATTTTGGCTACCTCTCCATACCTTAGAATCAGTGTTTTCATATTGTACTGTCCAGAATTTTAAGGTTCAGTGGAGACCATTAACTCAAAAGCTCCACATTAATTGGATTCCTACTTCTTGAAATTTTTACTTTATTCTGTTTCAACCTGAAATAAACACATATATGCCCATGTACACACACACACACACACCACACACAATTCAAATGTTTTATGTACCAAATGATAATACGTGAGAACCTAGTTGCATGTAAAGTTGGATTGCTAGGCTAACATGTTTTGGGGAAGATTTCAGAATAAACCTTGTCACCCTGTATTCTGTAAAGCATTTGAAATTCCTATGGCTAAATCACTAATGAGTATAATTGTAGCTCAACATCATTTTTAAACTTTTTATTTTATTTTATTTTAATTCAGAGCTACATATACTCCTTATCCATTTTAGATTAGAGTTTTCTCAATATTATGCATCCGAAAGAAAATACAGGAATTGGCTCTTGAGATGCATATGACTACACTCTTGTCATCCATAATCCTGACTTCAAGTTTTGTGTTCATCAAAATTAATCATTGGGTTGAATTTATAGTAAGTGACTGATAAAAATGTAAATCATACATATATACAACAAAATATTATTTTCTCTGTTTTATATGCTAAGACCCCACATTAGATATTACTTGAAAAGAAAGGAGTTTTTGCTAAATAATAAGAGTTAAGAAACTCACTGTCATAGGCCACACTTTCCTGTGTGTGTGAATGGTTTTGCCTATGGAAAGATAAGAAGAAGCAAGTGGTGATGTGATATAATTTGAATGTTTGTCCCCTCTTAATCTCATGTTGAAATGTGATTCCCAGCATTGAGAGTGGGGCCTAGAGGGAGGTGTTCATTCATAGGAGTGGATCCTTCATGAATATCTTAGTGCCATCCCCTTGGTGATAAGTGAGTTCTCGCTCTTAGTTCACGTGAAAGCTGGTTGTTGAAAGAGCCTGGCATCTTTCTTGCCCCCCGTCTTTTGCTCCTCCTCTTTTACAGTGTGTTAGAATGGCTGTCTCTTCCATGATTGGAAATTTCCTGAAGCCCTCACCAGAGAAAGATGCTGGTGCCATGCTTGTACAGCCTACAAAACTGTGAGCCAAATGAACCTCTTTTCTTTATAAATTACTGGGTCTCAGGTATTTCTGAATACTAATGCAGAACAGACTAACACGGGATGGTAAAACCAGTGCATTAACATCTTTAGCTCCACATTTGATATAGTTTGCCTCTGTGTCCCCACCCAAATCTCATCTTGAAGTATAATCCCCAGGTGTCAAGGGAGAGAGGTGATTGCATTATGAGGGAAGTTTCCCCCATGCTGCTTTCCTGATAGTGAGTGAATTCTCATGAGATCTGATGGTTTTATAAGTGGTGGTTTTTCCTGCACTTTCATGGACTCTTTCTCAGTTGCTGCCATGAAAGACGTGCCTGCTTCCCCTTCCGCCATGATTGTAAGTTTCCTGGGGCTTCCCCAGCCTGGCAGAACTGTGAGTCAATTAAACTTCTTTTCTTTATAAATTACCCAGTCTTGGGTAGTGTCTTTATAGCAGTGTGAAAATGGACTAATACAACATGTGAAGCGAGAAGGAGATAAAAGGGTAGAGTCTATTTGCCGTTCGAATTCTTGAATATCCTTCCGATGGTTTGTTCTCTGTGTGTTGACGGGTAGAATTTGATTTCTCCTATTGCTGGTGCACTAAGTCTTATGACTCCATATTTTACCAGTGACTCTAATTAAGATAAAAATGTGTCTAGTTGCTTATTTAGCACACACACACACACAGTTGTACATTAGATGCATCCTAAATACACTTTTGTTAAGACTTCAAGATACATTTAAAGTACTGTACAATGGAGGGCACAGTTGTCTCAGTTTAGAGACCATCAAGTCAGAGGTAAGCAGTATTCCAACAAGCTGTTTACTGTTTGAAAGAGATATTTACAGGTCTCAGTAGGTGAAGCTTCTTTCTGGCTTTGTGGTGTTTTGTGCAGCTTGAATGAATGGGTCTGGATTTCAAGGCACCAGCCAAGTGGTATTTACAACAAAGCTAATATACAATGCTTTAGAGATTTTCAAGCACAATCTCCACTTTAGAGAAAAACTGAGAAAATGCAGAGTGATTCTTCCCATTCTGCAGATGAAAAGGGGATGTATTGCATGAAGCAATGGCTGCCCATCTGCAGGAGCACAGAGAGTGGAAAGTGCAACTTTTGAGTCAGACAGACGTGAATTCAGTGTTCAGTTCTGCACTCACTAGTCACTGGTGATTGCATTTGAGCAAGTTGTTAACCCCCGTGAGTCTTAGTTTCTTTATCTGAAAAATAGGATCAAAATACATGATTATTAATGATAGAATGGAAAGAGATCAAGTGAGATAACTATGAAGCTTTCCATACTGAGCCAAGGACCAAGGTGGAATGAGATAAATATATGCATGCTTCCTCCCCATTGTCTGCCTCTTTTCTGTATTTCCAGATTAGATATCACTACCATGCAGGGCTGCTTGGGGGGATTAAAGGATATACATTCATATGTAAACTGACCTATAGTTATGCACTTAATAACTGGTAGCTAATGCAGTTCTACTAATGGTAATGATAAATGATGAAAGCAATCACAGTATTTCCTACCATTTTGTATAGAACTGTGACGGACACAAGTCATATAAAATTAGCTCATTTCTTTGCCAGTTAGGAATCTCCCTGATGAATGGTGTGTGTGAAGTGCTGGGGCAGGGCATGGTTTAGTGTTAGCCTCCCCTTCTCAGGGTGGGCTGGCAACTCCAAAGCTTATGAATAAGGTGGGATCTGAGCAGGTCTTGGAAGGATAGGAAAGAAAAGAATGAATGGAAAGAAAGGAGAAGGCATTGTAAGTGGATGACTCAGCAGGAGCAGAGACCTGGAGATGTGAATGAGAGTGGGGTGAGAAGAAGGGTAGGGAAGCTTCTGGCTTGGTTAGGGAATTGGGAAAGTACCCAGGAGCAGGGAACATGGGACACATCCCAGGACATATGGAGGGCCCTGAAACCCCAACTGAGGAATTAGGGCTTTATTTTATAAGCAGCAGGGGGCCAGTACAGATTCTTGAACAGAGAAGTGTCATAATGAAAAAGATAGCTTAGTAGACGAATAGGGGAGAAATATTCAGGATGGATTAAAGAATAAAGAAGTTAAGGCCAGGTGTAGTGGCTCACACTTGTAACCCCAACAGTTTGGGAGGCCAAGGCAGGTGAATCACTTGAGGCTAGGAGTTCAAGACCAGCCTGAGTAACATGGTGAAACCCCGTATCTACAAACAAACAAACAATTGGCCGGGCGCGGTGGCTCAAGCCTGTAATCCCAGCACTTTGGGAGGCCGAGATGGGCGGATCACGAGGTCAGGAGATCGAGACCATCCTGGCTAACACGGTGAAACCCCGTCTCTACTAAAAAATACAAAAAAACTAGCCAGGCGAGGTGGCGGGCACCTGTAGTCCCGGCTACTCGGGAGGCTGAGGCAAGAGAATGGCATAAACCCGGGAGGCAGAGCTTGCATTGAGCTGAGATCCGGCCACTGCACTCCAGCGTGGGCGACAGAGCGAGACTTTGTCTCAAAAAAAACCACAAAAAACAAACAAAACCCCACAAAAATTAGCTGGGCATGGTGGCAACACCTGTAGTCCCAGCTGCTCGGGAGGCTGAGGTTTGCAATGAGCTGAGACTGCACCACTGCACTCCAGCCTGCGCAACGGAAAGAGACTGTGTCTCAAAAAAAAAAATAAGAAGTTAAAACCAAAGAGGCCAGTTAATAATTGCATTTCAGGAAAATAGTGATGAGGACATGGACCAGGGCATTGGCAGTTTCCTTCTTGTAGGAAGAAGCAAGTCAAATAGATGCTGGAGGACAGATATTCAAACAGCATGCAGGGCGGCTGAGGAGGTGTCCACTATAAAGAGGTAGTGCCATTCTTAGGACCAGGAGAACTGGTCTCGAAGAAAGAGAACTTGGAAATGTCTGCCTTCAGAATCGCAATCAGTTGGTTGAGGCAAATGTTTGATTTCCCCCATCTCATAAATACGCAAGACTTACAATTTGCACAATGGTATTATTAATGTCTAGGGTCTGGAAAAACAAAAGTGATGTTTAAACTTCAGGCTTTTAAATCTTCTGATTTGCCCTGTTCTCTGCCTAGCTACATTCACGACACTGGAGCCCGTTTGATGTTGAGCAAGGCTCTCTCCACACTGTCTTCTTCTTGATGAAACCTTAAATCAATGGATTTCCCATCCCCATTCCTCCCTTTTCCTCTCTAAAGATGAATTTTTTCTGGGAACAGAAATTCTGTTTAAATATGTAGAATTCTGAAAGGAGCGATGGCTGTGGTAGTGATATTTTAAATTGTTAGAGTTTGTGACTTTAGGCTGTAAAATAGATGCCTATTAAAGTCCATAATTTAGGATGCTTCCATCATACACTTGTGGGGCAGAGACAGATGGAGGGTGGATGGACTGGAGGGTGAGGCCAGGTGCAGACCTGACTCTGCCCTGTGATGTACTGGCCACTCTGGCTTAACTTTAAGGGAAACATTTAAGAGCAGGAGGAAGGCAGATCTGTGTGTCATTAATGCCTCCATGCCATCTTTACTGTGCTGAGCCCTGATCTGTGCTGTTGGAGCGGGGTGTGTGTGTGTGTGAGAGAGAGAGAGAGAGAGAGGAGTGTGAGTGTGTGTGCGCATGGAGGGGGTGAGAGTATGCATGTCACTTGTACAGGGGTGAGTATAACAGGGTACCTACATTTGAGGAACACTATTCCAGTGCAGTGTTTCTTAAACTTTTTTCCCATTATCAACTTAACATCCCCCATCTCCAGAGCCTTCTTAGACATATTTTCCTAACTTCCCTCCCCATGACATTTTAATATCACAGGCATACTGTGTATTTGCTTATATACTGTATATATAATTTTTTCCCTCTCATCAACAATACTCTCCCCCTTAGAAAAGACATTGCCCCTGTTGAGAATGCATGTTCTAGTTGGAATGGAAACAGTGATGTGTTTCTATTCCTTCCTGTATTGGAGGTAGCTACAAACTCATAAACAAGCTCAGAGGACCTGTAGTGGGTGGAACAGTGGTCCAAAAAGATACACCCATGTCTTCACCTCAGAACCTGGGAATGTTACCTTATTTGGTATTTTTACCAAATACCAAATTTTTATTATTTGCAGTTGCAGGTGTTTGTAAATTAAGGATCTCATTCTGGATAATCCAAGCAGGCTCTGAATCCAGTGACGAGTATCTTTATAAGAGACACGCACAGAAGAGACACAGACACAGAGGAAAAGGCAGTGTGAAGACAGGTAGAAATTGCAGGGATGCTGTCATAAGCCAAGGAACATCCGAAGCCTGTAGAAACTGGGAAAGGAAAGGAGGACTTCTCCCTTTGAGTGTTTAGAGGGAGCGTGGCCCTGCCAGCACCTTGATTTCA
Organism: Rhinopithecus bieti; assembly: GCF_001698545.2. Taxonomy (NCBI): domain Eukaryota; kingdom Metazoa; phylum Chordata; class Mammalia; order Primates; family Cercopithecidae; genus Rhinopithecus; species Rhinopithecus bieti. Next base: position 699,643 of record NW_016806471.1, read on the forward strand.
GACTTCTAGACTTCAGAAGTGTGAGGGAATACATTTCTGTTTAAATTTCCTAAACTGTAGTTGAAACCACCATGTTTGTGATTATTTATTATAGCATCCCTAAGAGATGAATATAGGAGAGGATGGCCAACCTAGCCTCAGAAAGTACGAAGAAAACTTGAGAGGAGATAGATGATTTTTGGAGTAGATCTAGATGAGCAGGAGGTGAGCGGACAGAGGAAAGGAAGGGTATCTGGTGGAAAGAACAGCACGTGGATATAGGGAAACAGCAATGCAAGAGTTGGTCATGCTTCTCAGGCTCCACTATTGCCTGGCTGCTTCTCCCCACCTCTATACATGGGAGATCTTGAGAGTTCAGTGTTAGGGCCTCGATTCTTTTGTTTGTTCTCTCTCCCAAAGTGCACTCATCCTTTTCCCATTACCGTCTACATACGGAGGACTCCCAAATCTATCTTCTGGCCAGACCTCTCCACAGTGGAACCTCAGATTCAACTGCCATTTGATGCCCCAGTTGCCTGGTCATCTGCACCATCAGCTCTATTCCCACCCCTCACACTGCTGCTTCTCCAGTTTCTCCTTTCTCTGTCTCACCAATAATACACATCTGCATCTACCAGATTGCTCATTCCAGAAAGGTGGACAACCTCACAGAGGTCTGCCCCTACTTCCTCAGTCTCCACCCACAACCACCAGCAGCTCTCTGCCCTTCTTCCTCCGATAGACACATTCACATGGGTCCTCTTGCCTGCCACAAAAGCAGTAGGACACCGAGAGCAGGGCTCCAGACTATCTGAGTTCCAATTCCTATGTGTTCCTATCTTTGCCTCAGTTTCTCATCTGGAAAATGTGATACAATTATACCTTCCTCATAGGGTCATTGCGAAGGTTAAAACAACACATGTAAAAGTTTTGGGAAACTAACACTAAGTATTAGCTAGTATTACAATCATTGCCAATGCTTTTGTTCAAGCCCTTATCATCTCATCTCTCACTTAACACTGTTACAACAGCCTCCTGCCTAAAGTCTCGGATTCCCTCCTTGCTCCTTCAGAAATCATGGTCTGCATTGAAAGCTTGAGTAGTTTCCACTACATTGAGACTGACCCCCACCTCCCTACCACATTCCACGGGGCTCTGCACAACCAGCGTGTCCATCTGTCTCCTCAACCTCAGCGCCTGTGATGACCCCTCACTTACTCTAGGGATGTAGATAGGCCATTCTGCATATCCCCGCCCTACAGTAAGTGAGGGAGCATCATGTGATGTGTGCATTGGACTAAGTTTCGGGGAGAATATGACCAACTTTTTTCTGGGTGTATTCTCCCTGAAACTTGGCCAGTTGCAACTGAGATTTGCTCCAAGTGTAAAACACACCCTGAAATTTGAAGATCTAGCATGAATAAAAGTATTTCTGAAAGTCACTAAATGAAAATAGATTGCATGTTGAATGATAGTATTTTAGATATATTGGGTGAAGTCAAATATATTATTAATTTTATCTCTTTTGTGAAAATAAATTTTAGAATCACATAGATGGATCACATTTGTTTCAATTGAATAGAGTTGTTTCATGGACTTCCATCAATTATTAGGACATGCTAAGCCATTTCCAACCTCAGTCTTTGCACTTTGGCTTCCCTCTGCCTTGAACGCCCTCCTGTTACTCTGTAGGTGGCTAGATTTTCTTGCCTTCGGCTCCCATGCCACCCCTTGAAAAAGGCCTCCTCTGGCCATCCTCAATCTCAGCACTCTGTTTATTTCCTTCTTTGCACTATTCATTTTTTTTTTTATCTGATTCACTTCTCCCATTCAAAAGTAAGCCCCATGATTTAGGAGCCATCTGTCTTGTTCCCTGTTGCATCCCAGTGCCTGCAGGGTGCCTTGGGCACACAGTCCATCTTCAATACACATTTGTTGAATACATCTTCAACACACGTTTGTTGAATAAATGAAGCAACAAAGAGATGGTTTTTAAAGAAGGCGTTTCTTGCCATTTAGAAGATTCTCTGGACTCTGTGGATGGCAGGGAAGTGTGAGAGAGGACATTTAAAAATTCTCCCTCACTGAAGATAGGAGTGGCAGACACCAACCTCTAAAGAGGCAAAAACACTCAAAACACAACAGAAACAGAGATCTAACTAAAAGTGACTGCTTTTAATATGCAACAGCTGTCAGAGAAGGCCAGGGCTAGAGGATGAACTTAACTGTAGTTAAAGTACCTAGCTCATCTGTAGGTATATAGTAAGATTTTTATTTTGTTTTTTTTTCGTTTTATTTTTTGAGACAAGATCTCGCTCTGTCACCCAGGCTGGAGTGCAGTGGTATGATCACAGCTCACTGCAGCCTTGATCTCCTGGGTTTAAGCAATCCTCCCACCTCAGCCTCCTGAGTGGCTGGGACTACAGGCGTGCACCACCAAGCCTCACTAACATGTGGTAAGATTTAGAGGGTACTAAAAATGAACCCCAGCATAACAGAGACACCCACACAGTGCCACAATGCCTGAAACTGTTCATACTAGCTAATACTTGCCAGATATTAGAGACTGTGCTAAGCATATTATCTTATTTAATCCTCACAATGATCTTATAAGGTAAGTGCCAGCACAATTTTCCTTTTATACTAAAGAAACTCAGACAAGGCAGTAATTCACCCTGGGTCACCTCATCAGTGAGGACCGGCCCCAGGATTTGGGCCCACATCACCTGTGTCCAGTGTCTGAGCTCACTGATACCACAATAGGAGGCTGGAAAGGAAGCACCTGCACACCTGCCTCAGCTCCAGTTCCTGCTTTGCCACAACCTGGGGAATTTGAGATTAGTCCAGAGTTTAATATTTGTTGCTCGCTTCTACTTCAGAACTGCTTATCCTTCAGTGCTTCCTGGCCATGTTCTCCCTGGATATGGATAAGGTACCCTGTTCATCCACCTGGAGTTAGGTTGATTTGCTTCTCTTCCCCAGTCAGTTACCAACACAGATTTATTGTTTCTGCTTACGAAATGCTCTGCAACCTGAACCCTTCTCTCTGCCTCTTCTCTCATTGCCTTGGGTCAAGCTCCCGTCATCTCCTCCCTCTAATCCCACAGGCTTCCAGCTAGCCTTGTCCCTCCAGCATCTCCCACTGGAATCCTCTCTCCCCACTTTTGTAAGAGTGAACCAACCTAAAAATGTCAATCTCCACTCCCTATCCCTTAAGTTCTTTTAGCAGCTTCTTATGCCTCTTAAAATAAAGCACAAATTCCTTCATCAAGCATATAAATTCCTTTATGAACTTCCCCCCACCTATACATGGTGGACAGTTTTCCAAGGTGGCCCACTGGTCCCCTTCTCCTGGTATTTACCCCCTGTGTCATCTCTTGCCCTGAAATGTGTGTTGGATCTAGGGACACTCCTCTAGCAAACAGAATATGGCAAACAGAGGGGGACATCATGTCTAAGGTTAGAAAGGACCTTGACTTCCATCTTGCTGGCACCAGATCATTCTCTTGATCTCTTGTTTACTCACCCTGCTGGAAACAGCTGTCCTGTTGGGTGCTGCCCCATAGAGAGGTCCACATGGCCAGGAGCTGAGGGAGGTCTCAGGCCAGCGGCTAATGCAGAACTGAATCCTGCCAACAGCCACTTGCGTGAGCTTGGAGCACATCATCCCCCTCACATCCATGGATGCTTGAGATGACTGCAGCCCTGGCTGACACCTCAACTGCAGCCTCCTTAGGATAAAAGTGGACCTGAATTCTTGTTCTACAGAGGCTGTTAGATGATAAAAGTTTGTTGCTTTAAGCTAGGTGTTAGGGCAGTTTATTAAACAGTAATAGATAACGAATACACTGGGTTTTCAACCTCACCTTGTAGCCACTTCTATTATACTTGCACTCTCAATACTCCTATCACACTGAATTTCTAGCAAGTCCGTAATACATCCTTCATCTTCAGACCTTTGTATATATCATTTATTTCTGTTGTTGATGCCATTTATTCATTTCTGACCTGGTAACACATGTTCCTTTATCAAAACCCATCTGTAGTAACACGACTGTTCAGATGGCCCTTCCAGTCTACCAGGTAGCCACTCCTCCTCTACACTCCCAAATGCTTCAATGCATTTCACTTAGAGCACTTATGGTGCTGTGGTGGTTTATGGATGAAGCGTGTTCCTTTCATGCGCCTTCCCCACCCCCTAATTTCCCTCCCTCACACTCCCTCTACCTGGTCCCTTTCAGCCACTACACCCAGAATTTCTAGTCAGAAGGAACTCCGTGTTCATCTTCTATCTCCAATACCTCACACAGGGCTTTGGGCATATCCACAATTTAGGTTTTTCAGTAAACAGAATTCTAAAATTGACATTGGAGCAATGAAACTCTTAAATCAATTTCTTCATGTGTAAAATAATAGTAATAATAATACGGTCATGTGTTGCTTAGTGATGGGGATACGTTCTAAGAAATTTGCCATTAGACAATTTCATCATCCTTTGAACACCATAGAGTGTGGTTACACAAACGTAGAGAGTATAGCCTACTGCATACCTAGGCTGTATAATATTCTGTATTGCTCCTCGGCTACACACCTGTACAGCAGATTACTGTACTGAATACTGTAGGCAATTGTAACACAGAGGTAAGTATCTGTGTATCTAAGCATAGAAAAGATTCGGTAAAAATAGGGTATAAGATAAAAAGATACAGCTGTATGGGGTCCTTACCATGGATGGAGCTTGGAGGACTGGAAGTTGTTCTGGGTGAGTCAGGGAGTGCGTGGTGGGTGAATGTGAAGGCCTAGGACACTACTGTACAACACTGTAGACTTTATAAACATGGCACACTTAGGCTACACTAAATTTGCCGAAGGCAAAGAGGGAGCAGACACATAACATAGTGAAAGCAGGAGCAAGGAAGTGAGCTGTTGCAGGACCACTGTCACGTTTGTGATCCATCACTGACTAAATGTTTTGCCACACATGGCTGTTATAATAGTAAAATAAGAATATAACGTAATCATAGTAATAACAAAACAATATGGTCATAATAGTAATGTTATAATGATACTCTTAATAAAATATTATTATTACTAATGTGTCCACGAGCCTGGCTCTGCACTAAATGCTTTCAGATACACTATCACTAAACCTCAAGATACCCTGTAGGGTAATTAAATTATATCCATTTCACCCAGACTCAGGGAGGTTAAAGAACTTGTCTAAAGCCTCAGAACTCATGGTGAAGCTGGGATTCAATCCCAGAGCTGCCTGATTATCCCACGAGTCCTCCTTTCTTCACAAACTTTAAATGAAGGGCATCCAAGAAGATACTGTTGAGGAAGAACCGGAGGAGCTCTTCTGAATGTGAATGGCAGATTCCTGCGCCAGGCTCCAGGCACAAACAGTACGTGAAGATCACCACGGTGCTGACGGAGGGAGTAAAAAACTAGAGAATGACTTAAGAAGATCAGTAAATACGTAGGGGCGGCATGCAGGAGTGGAGCAGTATGTCCTGGTGAAGGCACACTGAGACCTCGAAATCCATTAGAAAAATGCTCCCCAAGTCCTGAAGTTGAGCTGCGGATGCAACGGGCTTGACTGATGCTTAGATGTAGGTTAGAGTCATGCTAGGAAAGGTTGCACCCGGTCTTGGGAATTTTGATGAGCTTTTAAAATTCAGTGGACACCAGCACCAAAATCTTAATCTGAGTTTTGCCGCACACACTGGAAAACAGGAAGCTCTCCTCACGTGGAACCAGCGAACGTCATTACTGCCAGTAACGACCGTAATGACCCCAATGACCCTGGCCACTCTGCGCACTTTCTGATCGTCAGTGGCTTCCCAGAATTTCTCTTGAGAAAACCTTTCTCTATTTCCCTCTGTCGCCTGGTTCAGAAAGGTCTTAGCCCAAGGACTAGAGCTGATCGAGGATAACGTTCAAGGGAAGGAATTTTAGTTTCAGCAAATTTGAACAATTGTGACGTCAGTCCCAGGTCAACCAATCAGAACGCTCAACGCAGACTGTCAAATCCAGAAGCCCCTGGGCCCCAGGGCAGAGATACGTCTTCCCTGCAGGTGGCATGGTATTTCGCATCTATTTTAAAATGCTATTTCAAATTACTAAACAGGATTGAGGACACAGTTGTTGCTGTTCCGCTTTCAGTCTGTTTTCTTTTTCAAAATTATCCATTTCCCTTATCTCTCTCCCCTCCCCCGCTTAAGCCGGGCTATTGAAAAGCAAATTTCCTGGAGAGGTTGGGGAGACGGGTGCTGAGAATTAGCATATCAAACCTACCCAAAAAGCCGAATGGAAATTAGCAGAATTCCGACTCAGACATCTAGTCGCTGTACTAAATTGAGGTTAATGTGACCCTGTCCTTTCTGGTTTAAACAAAGATAGGGAAATCTAGTAAGTTCTATTCCATCTCCCTCTGAGCCCATAGGCATTCCTCCCCAGTGGTGAAAATAAAAACAACATAAAAGGAGAAGGGGGGAAAAAAAGAAAAGGAGAAAAAAGATCCCAAACATGTTAGTGGAATATATATGTATATTCCCTGATATATAACTTAATAAAAGTTTATGGACCCAGGATAAGGAAGCCACAGTGAACAGATGCACTGGGACTGAAATATGGTCCAATTAAGTCTGTAACAGGGTGAGCTTTACTTTGAACATTCTCCAAGTTGAAATGAAAGCTTCCCAGAACAGATAAATCAGGCAACATAAAATAAAAACGCTGATCCGGCACTGCTCCCAAAAGGAGGGGGGGAGGAGGCAGTCAGATTGGAGGGTCTTGTTGGGCTGCATGGGGAGGTGAGGAAAAGAGGGTAGGGGCGGAGATTCAGGCAGGCCTTTCTACTGGGTGCTCAAACAGTTGCCGGCTCTGTGATAGTAAATAAACAACAGCTATTTAAACCACTCCAATTAATGCCGCCTTTGGAAGCTATTTGTCTATTGAAAGGATGGCAAGGATTGCCTGGTGCAATTAAGCTGTTTGCTAGTAGTGCCTTCAGAAATACTTTGCCGGTAGCCACGGAGTCATCTGTGGTTCACGGCCAGCCTTCTTGCTGAGGGAGGGGCTTGGGCATAGAAACTGGATGGCATGCTCTCCCTTCCTGCACTGCCCACCTCAGCACCAGTTAAGCATCAAAGCTAAGCTCGGCCTTACCTTCTCCAGGAAACCTTCACTGCCTGTCTGGATCTTTAGACAATACACAGAATTCCTTCTGGTTTCCCTGCAGAAAGCACCAAGGGTGAAACTTAACAAGTCCTCATATTACTGGAAAAGAATCCAGACCCCAAGAAAGGGTTCTTGAATCTTGTGTAAGAAAGAATTCGAGACAAGTCCATAGAGTAAAGTGAAAGTAAGTTTATAAAGAAAGTAAAGGAATAAAGAAAGGCTATTCCATAGGCAGAGCAGAAGCTTGAGCTGCTGGTTGGCCATTTTTATGGGTTTTTTTTTGATGATATGCTAAAGATGGGGTGGATTATTAATGAGTTTTCCAGGAAAGTGGTGAGCAATTCCCTGAACTGAGGGTTCTTCCCCCTTTTAGACCATATAGGGTAACTTCCTGTTGTTGTCATTGCATCTGTAAACTGTCATGGTGCTGGTAGGAGTGTCTTTTAACATGCTAATGCATTATAATTAGCATATAATGAACTATGAGGACGACAAGAGGTCACTCTCGTTGCCATCTTGATCTTGGTGGGTTTTGGCTGACTTCTTTACCACAACCTGTTTTATCAGCAGGGTCTTTATGACCTGTATCTTGTGCTGAACTCCTATCTCATCCTGTGACTTAACTTTCTGGGAATACAGCCTAGTAGGTCTCAGCCTCATTTTACCGAGCCCCCGTTCAAGATGGAGTCGCTCTGGTTCCAAGGCCTCTGACACTCGTGTCAACCACCAGATCTAGGTTCGAATCTCTGCACTGTGTCTTTCCTCCTGTGGGATCAGGGGTGAAGTCTCTGCTCAGATTCTGATTCCTGCCTGTAAAACACAATGCCTGTTTCACATACTGCTGGGGTGAGGGTTCAGTGAGATAATACATAGAAGTGGCATTGTGTAGTGTCAGGCACATAGCTGGAGGTCAAGCCATTTTAGTATCTTTTCTCAACCTCCTTCCCTTGTTAAATGGGAATCAAATCCACTGTATTTATCACTGGGATTTAGCAAAGCTGTCTTGATTTTTATCTTTCAGAATGTACAATGGCTTACTCATTGGAAATATTTTTGAGTCTCTGTGAGATAGTATATCTAGGTGTGATGCTTACCCCTTTATCCGTAAGTAGGCAACCTTAGGCTGCTCTCTAATCCCTTAAAGCTTCCTTTTACTCTTCTATAAAGTGGCAATAATAATAGCAATAACAGTAGTATCTTCCGTACCACATTTTTGTGACCATCCAGCATAATCTTGCATAGTAAGGATGAGGCATGTTGGTGCTCCGTAACTGCTAGCTCAGGTTATTCTCTCTTTACTGGAACTGTCTCTAAGCCTCACAGAAGTTGAATCAATTCCCCCAGGTACCAGAGAGCAAGTTGCTGAGCAAGAGCGCCTCAGCGAATCTCTAGCTCTTCCACAAATTCATGTTGTCCTCTGATGGACAGCTGCGCTCTTCAAGAGAAGGGTCTGTGTCTGCTGTGTATTTGTATCTCCCAAAGTTTGCTGAACTCTGGGGACATCTAGAGACTAAATGAACCTTTAGTGAATTACAATATGCCATGTAGGGCATCTTTGAGGAGGTCAATTTTCTTCCAGAGATAATAGGGGAAGCGTTTTGTCAGGATCCAAGTGCTAAGCAATGGCCTCTGTCTTTGGGGCATCCAGTGTCTTCTCTCCTTGCTTTTTCCGGAGCATCTTTCCTCAGTCAGGAACACATCTCATGTTGTCCTCATCTGTTCCTGGCCTCAGAGAAAAGACAAGGTCATTGGCACTTGGTGCCCTCTGCCAGGGGCTTCTGTGTCTCAGTCTGAGCTCACCTGATGGAGTGAAAGGCTTCACTCCTTGATAGTAGAATCTTGCACCCATGGCTGGGCAGGAAACTTCCTGACCACTTGGCAAGACTTTGGGCATTCACAGTTAATCCCAGGTGCGAAGAGAGGGTTCTATATAACGATCTGCTGCAGTCGTGGGAGCTGTGGTTCCAGTCTGCCATCTGTGCTCTGAGACTGTATATCTGCCAGCGATTGGGTTTTAGGGAGAATGTCAAGGTCCAGGCTGGAATAACCCGGCTGGGAAGTTAGAACATCAGGGCCCCAACAGAATCATTGTGGAACTCTGGTCTGCAAAATTGGTTGAAGTAGACTGAGGTAGAGAGTGGAGCCAGCTCCAAGTTCTTTGGTCTTTCCCCTCCCTGCCCATGAAAGATCCTTAGAAAGCCCCCAGCACTCCCAGAAGCTCAGCTTGAAAACCACTGACTCTCCCAATGCTCCATTCAGCTCGTCCATCTATGATCTTGATGGGTCATAGTGGGACACCTGCCTTTGGGCTCCAGATGCCCACCTTCATGTTGTGATTTGCAGATGAGGTAGGAGCATCAAATTAGATCCCCAGGGCCTTTCACATAACCTGAAAGTCCAAAGTTCCAGATAATACTCCTCAAGTCTTCTAGGTTTTCTTTACTAGTGGTTCCATTAACATGTAAGTGGGCTGACCTTATGCCCATGTCTGGGTCATCTTGAAAGGGATTTGTGTACTTGCAAGTCCTGGGCGCAGGCTCTGGGGAGGAAGCTGGACTCCAGGAGAAAGGTAATGGGTGACATGGAAAGTAAAGAGACCTCCCCTGTTCATAGCTCATTTTAGAACAATCCTGTGGGAGGAGACATTGCAGATCAAAGGGTTAACATTTCTTTAGCATCTACTCTGTGCAAAGTTATGTGATTTAATCCCTAAAATAACCCTGTAAGACAGATAACGCCTATCTTCTCTAACCAATATATTATAGTATAAACTCCACGAGTGGAGAACATTTGTTTTATTCATTACTGGATTCCCAGCATCTAGAACAGTCTCTCTCTGCTCAGTAAACATTTGTTGAATGACTCATAGCTCCATTTCCCTGATGAGAAAACTGACACACAGAAATATTTATTGATGGTCATAGTAACATAGCTGGCAAATGGGGGAGGCAGGATCCAAACGATATCTCCCTGACCCCATAGCCCATGTTTCTCCACATGCGTTTGCTCATGATTCTGTCTCTACATGTGCCCAACTTGAAGCAGGGCTGCAGGCCCATATCCTCACCCTGCAGTGCCAGTGAGACCACCATTGAGTTTTTGGTACTAGTTTGGTGAAGTGGAATGGGGCTGTGGACTGAGATTCGGGGTGCGGTGGTGTGGCCTCCCCCAGAATCACCTGTGTAAACCCTGCATATGCTCACTTGTTCCTGGACTATAGTTCCTTGTCTGCCAAATGGGGGTCACCACAGCCTCCCACCAACCTCTCAGATAGGGTCAGAGAAGCAAATGAGACTGAGGGGGGAATGGGAATTGAAACACCATAAAGCCATAAACACACTTATTTAAAGGAAAATTGTTCAGTACGAGAGCCTGCAGCTTCCTCAATAAAGAGAAATTTACAGAAAGGGAGAGAAAGGTGAATTGCTCTCATCATGTTCTGACTGTGGTAATCGGCCTGGTTATTTGCTGCTTCATTCTGAGCCCCTTCCCTCCCGACTTCTCCAAGAAAAGGAGATTATTTTTAATTACAGTTTTACACTGGATTAATGAATCTCCACAATAAGTTAATGAGCAGGACACGGCACCAGGAGACAACACATTTGATTGCTTTTGGAGACTTTCGTAAGCTTCATTATTTCCAGGCCATCTCTGCAGAGCCACCGTGGCCTGGGTGAAGGGAGCCAGAAGGACACCCAGGATCTCTGAGCCATTACATTTATTGATACCCGGGGCATGGCCACATTAAAGCCTGCTGGAGAACGGCTGGCTTGGCTGTTCTCCAAGGGAGAAATTCCCCTGATATAATCTAGTAGCCTAAGCTCTCCCTAATAAGTACTGTAGAATGAAAAGAAATATCCTTGCCTCTCTGTGCCCTCTGTTAGCATTTTTGTTTAGACTCTTCTCATCATACGTCTGGTCTTGCAAGGAGTTCCTGACAGGTGCCCCACTGTAACTTCTCTTAAAATCCTCTAATGGTTCCCCATGGCCCAAGGGATAAAAATGCAAACTCCTTAGTTCATTAGTATCTGAGTTTTGCTTCCCTCTCCAGAGAAACCACATGAGCCTGCTCTTTTGGGCCTCTGAGCATTTAAGTGTTGTTCCTACCGACTAGAGTATCTTTTCCTTTTCCACCTTCCTGACTAAATCTTACTTACCCCTTGGGACAAATTAGCTGGGAAGCGTTGCCTGCTGCTCTGAAGCAGCTCGGAACCTCCACAACATTCTCACAGCACCATCCTCAGAGGCCTTTACAAGGCTGATTCTCCTGCCTGCTGTTTCCTTGTCTGTACACCTGCCTTGCCTGCCCAGCCAGATCATAAACTTATGAGCACAGTTGCACAGTCTTCCATATTCACCTTTGTATCCTCTGCCCTGGTATAGATACACAGCAGATTCTCAGTGAACATGGGTTTGATTTGATTAAGGAGCAAGTGAATGACTGAATGAATGAATTAGTGAAGGACCTCTCCTGTCTGAGTGGAGGAGATTACTTCCTTTTGGTTTCTCTCCCATGTGACATCCCTGGAATTGTGTTTCTTGAAAACGTGAATTCTGTCCTCCAGGCTGCCAGTCATTAGTTCACTGCAGCTGTCAAGAGAGACTAGATTTTGCTGCAATAACAAGTATTCCCTGGTTTTCAGTGGCTTAACATAAGAGAAATCTTTTTCTCATCCTTCCACATGTCCATTGTGAGTAAGCTGGGAGGGCTTTCTTCCACGCAGTAACTCAGAGACCCAGGCAGGCAGGGGTTCCGCCATATTGTAGCTGCACCATCTGGGAGCCCTCTTGGTTGCATTGGCAGGGGAAGAGAGAGACTAGAGAATAGCATAAGAGCTTTTTGCTGCCTCAATCTGGAAGCAATGAAGACTCACATTTCACTGGTGAGAGATAATTATGAGGCCCCACCAACTGCAGAAGGTTACGAAATGCAAGGTAGCCAGCAAAACATTTCAAGAGTGTTACCATCCCTACCACTGTCTTAGTCTGTTCAGCCTGCTTTAATGAAATATCAGAGACTGGGTAGCTATGAACACCAGAAATTTATTTCTCATAATTCTGGAGGCTGGGAAGTCCAAGATCAAGGGACCAGCGGATTTGGTCTGGTGAGAGCCCATTTCCTGGTGTATAGATGGCACCTTCTAACTGTCCTCACATGGTGGAAGAGGCAAACAAGTTCCCTGGGGCCTCTTTTATCAGAGCACAAATCCCTTTCATGTGGGCTTTTCCCTCATTATCTAATCACCTCCAAAGTCCCCATCTATTGATACATATTACCTTGGAAAGAGGGTAAGATTTTACTTGCGAATTTTGGGGACCACAGACATTAAGATTGTAATAGCCACATTCACCTTAATCAAGTCTCTTTCCATCCCTGGATTCAAAGAATACAATGTCCAACTTTAATCATTCATTCTATAAATGGGGAAACAGAGACTGCCTTCGATCTGAGATCCATGGTTTAAATTAACTCTAAAAGTAGACAAATATCAGGGTGTTTCTGGGCCTTTATAGACACAACCAAATGGCTTCCCCTGAGTCCCCGAATCTATCCCCTAGACCACCAAGGACAGCTCATTGCACCTGTGGCTTCTGCCTCCATGGGGTTCTCTCATTTTCTATCCCCTAATGGCTTCAGGGCAGGATGGTTCTTTACTCTTCTACAGCTTCTTCTCCCTGAATTCTTTCCTTTAGGATGTTATGTGCTCATCTTCCTTGAAATCAGTCCTGCATAGCATCCTTTGCTTTTTAGCATATGATTGAGCATCGTGGAAGAAAGTCCCATGGTGAGAGCTACACACAAAGGACAATTTTAGTAGTATGGCTTGTCTTGATCTCCTGCTTCATGTCACTTTGTATGTATGCTGCTTTTCCAGACCCATAATACACAAACCATGTGACATCCCCCTTTCAAATTAGCTTAGGATTTTAGAGCTCAACTGCAGCCTTGTCCAAGAGAGGGAAAAAAAGGGGAAGGAAACTGCCCATCTAGTGTTTTGCCCACAGCAGGATAAAATGTAGCATGAAGACAGAGTAAGTCACAGAAATAGCTGTAATTCAGCACCCACAACATTCTGGTTATCCTAGCAAATGAAAGCTCCAGAGCCTATGAGGCCCAAGGAAGATGCACGCCATATGTGGTTACCGAGGTTCGGAGGTTTATTTTTAGCAGAACAGCTTGGTGGGTTGTTATGTCAGTTTGGCCTGAGACAGAACCCTGGAAAAAACGCTGTCTCAATCAGCGTTGAAGCTGTTTGTGTCTATGGGGATTTGTTGTGAGAATGATTAATAAGCCAACATGTTTTTATTGGGTTCATTGTCTGTTTTCTGTATTAAAGAGGCGAAGCCACACATAACATTTTCTGTGCCCACCAGTGGCTTCCGTTTGGGTTGAGGAAGGGAGGCCCAGCACATGCCATTAAGAGGCAACTCGAAATCCAGACCAAGATGTATTCCTTTCTGTGCTGGGAGGAGCTAGCAGGGGACACTGTGGGCTGAGGGAATCAGGGAAGGATAATGGGGTAGGCAGACCAAAGTAATGGCAGAAAGGCAAAAAGCTGCTTGAAAGGACCGTTCATTCAACATAGCAAATGTGTGGTGGTGGAATTACACAAGGCCTTGGGTGGCTATTGAATGATCAGCCAACTGGCTCAGGTTCACATCAAGGAACAGCAGAAGATGGAAGGGAGAGATTCCCAGGACAGTTAAAAGTAGTATTTTCTCCTCTAAACCTAAAGTACATCCCTGTTTAATGCTCATGACCTTCTCCTTCACTTACATTCTTCGAGTTTGAGACTTACCCTTACTTACTGAATTCAAACACTGCGAGGAACATCGCATTCTCCCTCCCATTGGGCCAAGCATATTGCCTTATATTTAGCAAGCATGCAGTAAATATGCATTGCATTGAATGGAATGAAATTGCATTGCAGGTAGATTTTGAGATGCTTATGGCCAGCAGGAGTCTAAGGAGGGTAAGTGTGGGCCCATAATTGTTAACACCAGGAATCTGGACTTGATCCTGAAAGCAATGGGAAGCCATTGATAATTGTGAGCAAGGGTGTCCTATGAGTCACAGTCGATGTGTAACTGACTGATGTGGAGTCAGGAGACCTAGTGGCTTGTTATGGACCTCTTTCAGCTGCTCATGAAGCAGCCAGCCTGGGGTGGTGTGAGAACTGCAAGCTCAAATGCTCACAGGAGCCAGGGAGCTTCCTGACAAATGAAAAGGTGACTGGATACATTCTTGCCACAGACACACTTTGTTTTCAGGTTAAACATGTAAGACTAGCCTTCCCTTACATAAAGAAATAGCTCTGTTCATTTTCTTAGAAGCGTGAAGTCTTCTATCTCACTGGTCATTTTCCTGATTGCAATAGAATCAAGAATGCAAAAAAAAAAAAATTCTTTTAATGTTTCTTTTCCTATAAACTGACAGAACATCATAATAAATAGCAGCTAACACTTGTTCTCAGTGTCAGGGAGACCATAAGGAGTGGTGAGCGCAGTCCCAGACTGGAGCCTGTATTCTGGACTAAAGGGGAAAGCTGTGTAGCTCCAGCCAATGGTTAATGAGCAGGAATATAAGCCTGACATCACCAAATCTTCTTTTTGAAAAGTAAGAAGAAGTCCAGGGCTGTCCGTGACTTCTTCAAATCTCAAAATGTTGACTAAAATGTATTTGAAACACTGCAGTTGCCAAGCAAAATGTAGGTGCTGATTCCTGCTTTTCGGCCTCCTTTTGGGTGTAAAAAAGGATGCATCTGGAGCCCAAAGCACAAGCGTCAAGTTCTGATAATCACTGACCTTGAGCACTGACCTTGATCTTGACCTTAAGGTCTTTGAATCTTGAACCCCTAATTTAAAAAATGCCTATAACACTTCTCTCCTTGCAGGATGGTAAGGATAAAATGAGATGATAGTGGGAAAGCATCCTGCACGCTCCGAGTGCTATGAAAACCTTTGGGTCGCTTAAGTCTGAGATGGAAGGACACACGACTGAACCCCTGCTTACCTTATAGTGAAGTTCCTTGGTGGGGATATTAGGAAGAATAATAGTTGTGCGACTGGGGCACTGATGACAGTGTTCCCAGAAATTACTGGGTCTCAGAAGCTTTCTGAAATATGGGCATGGAGAATAACTTTGGCCACAGTTATCTAAGGCATTGCTAGCTGCAATCAGTGGTCCAAGTAAGGAAAGGTATCGCTGAGTGAAATGCATATGATTTTTAGATCAGCATAAATTCTCTGAGATGTTTATTGAGTTCAAAGCCCTGGAAGAAAGGAGTGTTCCAAGTGTCAAGTTGACCCAGTAGAAAACAACAGCAAAATAGAGAGGGAAAGATGATAAATACAGAGACCCTGGTCTCTTGCCACTGGAGAGGCCTGAAGTCTGTCCTATCTTTAAAGCTCAGCTTGTATTTGGTCTCAGTTTGATAAGCTGTCACTGAAAGCCCCTTTTCATGTTCTCAGCTTTCACCATGGTTGGCTGGCTGAGCCACCAGAAATTATCTTACACAGAGACAGAATCAACATTGAATGGCTTTGGCTGGGATGCCCTTTCCAGTGTTAACCCTCTTCTGGCATTTGCATCTGTAATGGTCTGCTTTTCAGACTCACAGAGGGGCCAATCATAAAAATTAATGCAGTTAAGGTGTAAACTGTGTTTTGAACCATGTCATTGTGTATGTTGGATATGTGGGATTTCCAGTGGAGGACTTACCTAAATTCAGACATGTATGGATGTATCTCGTCTACAAAATGGCCCACTGGTCCAGGAAAATGCACCAGAGCGCCATTTTGACCTGATAGCAAAGCATTCATCTTCAGGGACGACAGTTATGAAGAATGTGTGATGGTGTCTCCAGTGGGGCATACAGACTCACTATGCCTCGTGTCAGGGAGACGGGATGATGAGACGCATAGAAACTGCTGCTTTACTGAAAACCTATGTGCCACTGAGACACGAGATTGTGTGCCCCTAGACCCAAGGGTAGCGCAGAAGAATGCTGACTCCCATCCTCAGCACTAGCTTCCATAGCTATTCCACCATGAAGACGGGCAGCCCTGTAACAGACAGCGTAAGCATGTCCCTAAAACAATTCTTTGTGCGTTATCTAAAATTCAAATTTACCTTGGAATCCTGTGTTTTTATTTGCTAAATTTGGCAACTTTACTGTGAAGTCTTCACTGTCGGGGGAGGAGAGGGTGCACCAAAAGCCTCGTGGAAGCAGTGTTTTCAAGAGGACCTGGGGACTTTCTTGGGAGCTGAGTTATAAGGCAAGCAGCACGGGGTAAGAGCCAGTGAAATGTGTGATGTTACTGATGTGACACCATCATGTGAAATTTGAGAAAATTTAGGTTCACTTTTTCAAAGAAGGGGAAAAATATCCATGGTTGACCTTAAGAAATTTCTTGCACTCAACTATATACAGTAAAACTCACCCTTTATAGTGTACAGTGATGGGAGTTTTACAAACAAATATAGTCATATAAACAGCAAGCAGGATATGGAATAGTTCATCATCCCATACTTGTGCCGTGCCCCTTTGTAGTCATTTGATCATCTTAGCATACACAGAAAAAGCATTTAACAAAGTTTAACATACATTCATCATAATCTCTTATTAAGCAAGGAACAGAAGCAATGTTTCTTAATACCATACAGAATAATCTACAACAAATGTATAAAATATACTTATGGTAAAAATTAAAAATATATGAAAATATAAGTAAAGTATGCCAAACATTACTACTTCTACTCAATATGATTCTAAGAATTTTTAGCAAATGCAATAGGAAAAGAAAAAAATTAAAAATATAAAGACTAGAGGAAAGGCATGATTGTCATACTTCACAGATGATATGAAATACATTTTAAAAATTAAAAATAATTTATGAAGACACTTTGAATTAATGAAGCCAGCACCTACACAGATTGATAGATAAATTTGTTATGTAAAAATCAATTGTATTTTCAAGTGTTCACAACAGTGAAATTTTCCAAAAATATAAAACAAAAAATGAAAATTTTGCCCATCAAATATTCAACCAAGGACTTGTATCTAGTCTAACAGAGAACTCTTAAAATTCAAAAACAAAAAATTCAGTGCTAAACTAGGCATTTTACTAAAGAGGATATAATAATGACACGCAAATAAGAAGTTACTCAAAACCTTTATCATTATGGATGTGAAAATTAAAATTACAGGATACTGATGCACATACTAAAATGACTGAACTTAATTAAAATCCAAGCATATATGAGAATGTGAAGCAACTGTCCTCTGCTCCTAGTAGTAATCTAGTATGATAGAAACAGTCTGGAGAATAATTTGACAGATTCTTAAGAAGTTAAACACACACCTATTATGCATCCTACTTATTCCACTCCTAGGTATTTAGCCAAGAGAAATGAAAACATATGTCCATACAGACATTTGCACATGAATATTTATAGCAGCTTTCCTTGTAATAGCCAAAAACTGGGAGCAACCCAAATGTCCATCATCAGGTAAATGGATAAACAAATTGTGGTACATCCATACAATAGAATACTACTCTGTAATAAAAAAAGATTGAACTATCAATATACACGACAACCTGATAATGTAAATAACCCAAATATTGACAGTCAAATGGATTAATTTTGGTAAAAGTCATACAATGGAACACAATATGAGAATGAAAATGTACAAGGTATCGCTATAGGCAACAATGTGGATGAATTTACAAACATAATGTTGAGCCTCAAGCCAGACACAAAATTATACATATTCTAGATTTTTATGCATATGTAGTTAAAAAAAGCATCATCTCCGTTGTGGTAAACATCAGGACAGTGATTACTTATGGAGAAAGGGATTAGTGAGAGGGAAGGGATCTGAAGGGGCTTCTGGGCTGCTGGAAATAGTCTATTTCTTGATAAGAGCAGTAGTTTTATGGGCCTTATTTATCTGTCAAAATTTCTCAATCTACACTTATGATTTATTTATTTTACTATACATCTATAATATTTCACTTAAGTGGTTTATTACAAAACAATGTTTAAAAGGTCTTAATGGTCTTGTTTAACTGATCTTTACCACGGATATGCTATTTCCCAATATATATATTCAGGTTGTGGATTCTAATCTACTAATGAAGATTGTCCATGATTATTATGGGTTTGCACTTTACTTTCTCATCTAGACTCTAAGCTCATTGACAGTGAAGACCCTGTCTTAATACATCTTTGCATCTCACCTTATGGAGCAGTTCTGAATTTCTTTGGACACTTCCTGTTCCCATAAAGATATTGTCATTCCAGCCATACATTCTCAATTTTTATTTGCAAAATATGATCACACATATATATCTGTATCATAATGTCCTATATCTAAGAGATATATAATAAGCCTTTGATTAATATCACTTGAGAATAATTTCTTAATTTTTTATATTACAGTGAGTAAATTGGTATTTTAAACAATACTTATCCAAATAATCATGTCCTTCCACAGACTTTGGAAATCTTATGGGATGTCTCTCTGAACCCATCAGTTAAAAGCCCCACAGTTTGTAGATACCTTCTAGAACCTGCAGGGTCTCAGGGTCAGCCCTGGGGTCTAGATCCCTCAAGGCTAAGTGAACTTATAGCCAGTTCTTCTAGGATTAGGAACCAAGAAATGGAAAGTACAGTACCTAAGACTCAGATTTTGTGGTCAGAACAACTTTGATTTAATCCTAGCCTCTCCACTTCTTAGCTACTTGACCTTGGGCAAGTTACTTAACTCTGTTAAGCCTCAATTTCAATCTTTGAAATTGAAATAATGATTGTTATTTTATAGGGTTATTATGAATATTAAGTAAGATCTTGCATCTAAAGTACTCAGGACAGAGCATACCAAGTATTAAGCACTGCAAAAATAATAATTATTATTATTCCAAATTGTTTATTTTGCAGAATTAGCTCTCAGGAATGCACTGACATTTATGCTTACCTACAGTCAGTAGTATTTACACACACACGGAGGCATGTGAAGGTTTCACATCCTCTCACTCTAAGACCTATCTTTGTTATCTGGCTTAAACCACAGATGTGAATCAAGGGCACGTTGAACCAAACCCAAAGTAGGTAAACCCCTGTAAATAGCTGTAAGATATTCCAGTGAGGGGAGCTGGGAGAGAAACACTCCACGTGAACAAATTGAGTTATTTAAAGAAACAAATTCTGGAGTGAATGTATGCCATAATGTGGGTCACTGGATTCTTTACAATTCTGAGATACACAGGCAGTTGTACCCTCAGATTAGAAAGCAGGATTCCTGGTGACTGGACTTCATTTGTCTATTTACTTGCCTTTTCAGTAGGATGAACTAGGAATTTGGGCTGGGAATACGGGTACTTGAAGAGAGAGTCTCATTTTAATAAAATGTTGAGAAACTTGCCATGGAAGTATTTGGAAATTTGGACTCTATTCCAACATTTTCCATTAAAAAGTAGTCACACCTTGAAGGTTTATCAGACAATTGCAGAAGCAAATAAGAACGTGTTGATCTTTCTACACTTAGGTGATGGGGTCACTAGTTGCCTCAGTGATAGGTTTTGTGACCATGCTAATTGCCATGTGGATAAAGAATGTTAACATTAGTAAATATTAATGGCTGAGACTTAAGCAATGTGTATGAAATTCAACACATTACTGGGACACAGTTACTGAAATTCAAGAGTATTAGAGACAGAGCATCAGAGACAGAAATGCACAATAGAACTAATGGCATATATATTATCTCTAAGTTATGAGAGAAGACTGAAGTAAATGCCATCTAGATTCACATTTACCTAGAAGATGGATGTTGTGTTCGTCTGTTTTATGTTGCTATAAAAGCATACCTGAGGTTGAGTAATTTATAAAGAAAAGAGGTTTATTTGGCTTATGCTTCTGCATGCCGTACAAGCATGGCACCCAGATCTGCTCAACTTCTGGTGAGGCCTCAGAAAGCTTTTATTTGTGGCAGAAGGTGAAGGGGGAACAGGTGTGTAACATAGTGAGCGAGTGAGCAAGAGACAGGCCAGGCTTTTATAAACAACCAGCTCTCTCATGAACTAATAGAGCAATAACTCACTCATTTTTGAAGGCACCAAGCCATTCCTGAGGGATCCACACACGTGACCCAAACACCTCCAATATGGAGATCATATTTCAACATGAGATTTGGAGGGAACAAGCATCCAAACTATATCAGATGGAGAGAAAATGAACATATAACCATAATATGTTTGGACCACCAATATCTTCAGAAGTTGATGGAGCACATAGATCTTTGTTTCTTTGAGTTGTGCTTGTGTGGGAACTCTCTGATCTCTTAGTCAAAACGAATCATTCCTTTCTCTGAGTTCTTGAAACGTGTCTTATTCTGTGCTTACATACATTCAACAATATTTATACAACTTTCATCTTAACTTTTGTGATACATAGTCTTTTTTCTTTTTGAGACAGAGTCTCACTCTGTTGCCCAGGCTGCAGTGCAGTGGCATGATATCGGCTCACTGCAACCTCTGCTGCCCGGGTTCAAGCGATTCTCCTGCCTCCCCTCCTGAGTTGCTGGGATTACAGGTTCCTGCCACCGCACCTGGTTTTTTTTTTTTTTTTTTTTTTTTTTGTATTTTTAGTAGAGATGGGATTTCACCATCTTTGCCAGGTTGGTCTTGAACTCCTGACCTTGTGATCCACCTGCCTTGCCCTTCCAAAGTGCTGGGATTACAGGCATGAGCCACCATGCGTGGCCCTATGATACATAGTCATTTTAACAGTTTGGCCACGTACAGGACACAGATCTTGATAATAAATGAGAATGCTATTTATTGTGCCCCTTGGCAACGGTTGCGTCAGATACTTTATACCAGGTGTTGCAGACTTAGAGCCTGCAGACAGTCAGCTTGTGTGTTTTCTTTGGGGTGCATGATATGAAAAAATTATTTCAAATATCTTTGGATGGGGCATACATTTTCCAGGGACATATGCTCTGTGGATTTCCATTCTGTATTGCCTTATACGTGACTTTCCTCATTCATTTACGTTATTTGCATAACCCTTGCAGGCTTGGGATTTGTGATTTTAATGGTAAAATAAAAAATAGCTATTGAGCAAAACAAATACTTGCATCTTCATTTTAGAGAAAGAGGTAATAAGTTTAGTCTGGGGATTGAGAGGAAGTAGCTTTAACCCTAGATAAAGAGAGGAGAAAGGAATGCAAGGAAGGACTGATCAAACATTGAGGATCAATTATTGAGAAGGAAAGCATATTTCAAATCAAGCAAAAGTTACTAGTTGGTAAAGGAAAGGCTCTTGCGTGTGTAGGTCAGGAGAGTGAAAGACAATCTTTAGGCTGCAGGTCCAGTTAGGGCAGAGGAAGCTTTCTTCACCAGAAAAAGGAATCTAAAGTGAAAAGGGCCAGAACACATAAATAAATGTCATGTACATAATCCAGACTAGCTATTAATAGTTTGGGTGATTTTTAGACATCAGTTAGTGGTGCAATTTAGGAAAATAAAAATGAAACTAAGTTATTCCATTCAGGATTCCCTTTTCTAAGATCTTGCAAACCCTCACCTTCACTAGTGGCTCTGACGTTAGTCTCTGTGTCAATAAGAACTTGGTAATGACTGTTTACAGACCCACCTTTACCACCAGTATGAAGCTCTCAAGAGTATATAGCTTATTTATTTTTGCACAAATGGCATTTACTGGTTTTGTTTCTTGTAGACTGCTATGTTAAAATATGAATGCCTTGGTGGTTATATGAGGATATAATCGATCCTAATCAAGAGTGAATAAGAGTCCATGCTGTAATCCCAGGACTTTGGGAGGCTGAGGCAGGTGGATCATTTGAGGCCAGAACTTTAAGACCAGCCTGAATACAGCAAACTGATGGTTCTTGACTCTTTATCCAATTTGCCAGTCTGTGTCTTTTAATTGGACCATTTAGTCCATTTACATTTAAGGTTAATATTGTTATGTGTGAACTTGATCCTGTCATTGTGATATTAGCTGGTTATTTTGCTTGTTAGTTGATGCAGTTTTTTCCTAGCATCGATGATCTTTACATTTTGGCATGTTTTTGCAATGGCTGGTACCGGTTGTTCCTTTCCATGTTTAGTGCTTCCTTCAGGAGTTCTTGTAGGGCAGGCCTGGTGGTGACAAAATCTCTAAGCATTTGCTTGTCTGTAAAGGATTTTATTTCTCCTTCACTTATGAAACTTAGTTTGGCTGGATGTGAAATTCTGGGTTGAAAATTCTTTTCTTTAAGAATGTTGAATATT
>NW_016806471.1:723017-724767 GCF_001698545.2 Rhinopithecus bieti
AAAAAAAAAAAAAAAAAAAAAAAAACCAGCCTGGTCAACATGGTGAAATCCTGTCTCTGCTAAAAACAAAAATTAGCCAGGCAGTGGCACACGCCTGTGGTCCCAGTTACTTGGGATGCTGAGGCATGAGAGAATCACTTGAACCTGGGTGGTGGAGGTTGCAGTGAGCCAAGATTGTCCCATGGTATTCCAGCCTGGGTGACAGAGTGGGATTCTGTTTCAAAAAAAAAAAAAAAAAAAAAAAAAAGTGTATGAGAATCCGCAGTAGCTCTCTGCTTAAGGGTAGGCATCTTTTCTAAGGAGAGAAGCCTTTGCTTAAGTCCAAAACTGAAGAACACTTTGCAAAATATACTCCACGCAGATGTCTGTCCTTCCATTTGACAACCTCCTCCCTGGAACAGGCAGGAAGAGAGTAGATGAGCAATTTGAAATCAGCACCGGGATGGCTGACCCATCTGATGAGCTCCTTTGTGGACTTCGGTATGGAAAGCATAACTCTGGGAACAGCAAAATGATGGCAGGTAAAATGATTAGACAGAATAGGTACCTAATGCTCCCTAGATCCTGACCCTTTTTTTTTTTTTTTTTTTTTTTTTTTTTTTTTTTTTTTTTTTTTTTGCTTTGCAACTTTAAGTTTTCTCTATGGAGCTTCACAGGACATCCTCCATCCATGAGGCAGTATAACAGGAAAGGTACCAACACATATGTGATCAAAGGATGAAGAAGTGGTGGAAAACTGAACAACAGAGTTTCTGAGTACTGAATAGAGAATATCAGCAACTCTGGTTTCGGGTGGAAAAGCAATGGGTATATCAGCAGTTGATTGGTTGTTTCTCCCTTCAGCAATGTGGGAGTGAACACCTGCCAGTTTCTTGCATGATGACTGAGGTCCTCAGTTGCAGGTAGGTGGGACCACAACTACAGAAGCTGGTGCTTCCTTGGAGGAAATGAGGGGCTCACAGGCAGAAGGATTAGGAGCACACTGGGTAGAAATTTCCATGGTTGAAAATGAATAGAGTCCTGTGCAAAAGATGTGCTCTCTAAGGTATTTTGTGTTCACGTAGGGAAAAGCTTAGAGTATCACGGGTTCACAGGTTATAAGTAAGGTGATTGGGTCTACAGAAAAAGCCTCCAAGATCTCTGTCTCTAGGTGGTCTTCTCGTTATACGTAATTGGGGTTAAGCGTAAGATAGTGTCATCTGTTAACCAGTTTTCATCAGTTTGCTTCAATATATCTACTTTTTAAATTTAAACAAAAATTTTTTGGAGATGGAATCTCACTGTGTTGCCCAGACTGAACTCAGATTCCTGGGCTCAAGTGTTCCTCCCCACTCAACCTCCCAAGTAGTTGGGGCTGCAGGCACATATGGCCATGTCTGGAGAGTTTTTGGATTTGTTGTCTTATATCTCAGAAGTTGCCATGAAAACATTCCTGGATGATATCCTGAAGAGTGTTTTCCAACTTGGTTCCATTTTCTCCCTCACTTTCAGGCACCCCAATCAGACGTAGATTTGGTCTTTTACACAAGCATTCTTATACACCAGTAACAGACAAACAGAGAGCCAAATCATGAATGAACTTCTATTCACAATTGCTTCAAAGAGAATAAAATACCTAGGAATCCAACTTACAAGGGATGTAAAGGACCTCTTCAAGGAGAACTACAAACCACTGCTCAGTGAAATAAAAGAGGACACAAACAAATGGAAGAACATACCATGCTCATGGATAGGAAGAATCAATATTATA
>NW_016806471.1:726230-755687 GCF_001698545.2 Rhinopithecus bieti
TTTCACTCATAGGTGGGAAGTGAACAATGAGATCACTTGGACTCAGGAAGGGAACATCACACACCGGGGCCTATCACGGGGAGGGGGGAGGGATTGCATTAGGAGTTATACCTGATGTAAATGACGAGTTGATGGGTGCTGACGAGTTGATGGGTGCAGCACACCAACATGGCACAAGTATACATATGTAACAAACCTGCACGTTATGCACATGTACCCTCGAACTTAAAGTATTAAAAAAAGAAAAAAAAGATTCCAGAAAATATTTTATGGAACTCTCTGTCTTGGGGTGTTGTAGAAAAATTACCCTGATATAGGTGCAACATATGGTAGCAGCTCTGACAGCTCTGATTCCTTCTGGATCCTATTAGCAACTGGGGCTCTTGCTGTACAGGGAAATAAGGACCCTCTCCTGGCATCCTCCCAACCCTCTTCTCTGCAGCCCCCTTTTGGAAAGAGCACAGGGACATCTTTCCTGGTCCCCCCAACTGCTTCATTCAGTGCTTCACAAACATTTATTGACCACTGACCATATACTGAACTCTGTGCTAAGTGCTTAGGAGAACAAAGGAGTTCCTTTCATGGCTGCCTTGATTTCCTCTTTTATGCATTCACCTTGGATCCCTTTCTGAAAATCAACCTTCCATTTTGCTCTGCTTCCTTTTCTAATGTCACCATCACCAACTTATTTTAACCATTATGTGTTGTGAGAATTTGTGTATCCATAGCTACAGAGATTGCAAAGTCAAAGGGCTCTTATAACTTCTTCATGTCCATTATAGTTCCATTTAAGCCTATAACAATGAAAGAAACCATTGATTATGAAGGGGATCTGAAAGTCACATATACTGCAATCCTAATTCTTTTCTTCTCTCTATGTGATTATAATAATTACGGTAAGTACCATGTATTTTGTGGTTTTGTGCTGGTGGCAAAACTTTTCACACACATTGCCTGGCCGAATTCTCTCAATACGTTAAGGTGGATAAGGTGGAGGATTTTATCTCCATTTTACAGATTAGGAAACTGAGAACCAAGATCATCCTATTGGTACAGGGTAGATTCAGGAATTGAACCCTTGCTATTTTGACTGTAAAGCATTGGCTGTCTTGATTTGCCACAGTCCAGAAAATGCCGAGTCGTTATTGCCATAACTCATCTGTAATTTTATATGTAACCCACAGTGGCACAGAAATAGAATTTTGCAGATGTTTTGAGATAAGATTGTAGTAGGAACTGCAAGTACTTCTTAAAGAGATCACCTTCCTTATGGGGGCCCCAGTCATGCCAGGCTCCTTGTTGCCTTGTGAGTAGACAGTATTTTTTGTCTGGCTTGGGAGCTGGTTAGACTGGCAGCAGAGGCTCCATTTCCTCATCTGCAAAACCTGGAGGTGGATGAACTGGTGAATCCTTTAGGTCTCCTCTGATAGCTTCTGATGGAGACTGCTTCTTTTGAGCTTCCTGAAGCTCAGAGCTTGAACCTTGCCTGACTGTGAAGACACCATTGCCCAGGAGACAAACCTTGATCTGGGACTTGGAAGTCCGAATTTCCATCCTGTGTGACCTTGGGCAGGTCACTTTCTAACCTAGTTTCCAGGTCTCTCATGTGTCACATGAGAGGAGGTATGGTGATTGGATAAGCTCCAATGACCTTTCTAACACTACATTTCTCAGTTCATTTCTATAGGTAGCAGAGAGAAGTTGCCACCTCCTATTCCCCAAGCAGTTTCAGCCTAGTCCGTGTCGCACACCAAGAGCCAGGCATCCACTGTGAGACTGTTTGATTGTTCCTGCTTCACTTAAACCATTAACTTCGTGATAACATTCTGGGGGGTGTCAGGTTATAACAAGGGCATAAAAATTATGAGCTGGGTTTGTCATTGACTTCATGGCCTTTAATGGCCCTGCTGTCTCCTTAAGCAGATGGGAGGTAATCTTATGGTTGAAGCTTGGGGAAAGGAAATGTCTGCAAGGCCTTCTGCACAGAAGAAAAGATCGGGCAAGGCCTGCCCCAGCAGGCTATAGGCTGGCGTGATAATAAAGTATGGTGGCAAAATGAAACATTAAAACACCCCATAAAAACCTAAGTGCTTCATCACCATCACTAATGAAAATATATGATTGCCTAATAAAATGCTTCAAGCCAGCCGCTGGCCATGGACCTGCATTTATTAACACCTGTTACCACTGCAATCTCCTTACTGGGAAGGGTGACCTTCCACCCCAAATGACCCATGGTCTGGGGAATTCAGTATGGGCCAACTATTTGGTCAGTGGGTCTCACGGGAGGATCCAGCTCACGTGGGACCCAGGAACACCTGTGCTTCCTCGGGCAATAAAGAGACAAGGGCAGTGGCTGGTGAGCCAGCCAGAGCAATAAAACAGGAGGTTCAATCTGTCTCGAAAGTGCCTTGAGGACTAGGGATGTGCCAGGTGTGTTACAAACACAGAGAACAAAACCTGATGGTGTTGAAATACACTTCAGGATACAAAATAGGCTTCTTAGTGGGCATAAAAGAAATCATTGAATTGTTTTGCTTCTTTCTGTCTCTTCTTCTTTGACAAGTATTTCATTTATTGTTTAAAACAAGAGTCACCAAGACCATCTAAAGTTTGAAATTCTGGGCCATTTGATTTGCCGTTAGACACTGAATCAAGCTTCATGCTAAAATGTTTATCCTGATGGCATTTGCACAGTACTTTATCATTTACAAGATTTCTGCAATTTGGAAAAAATCACCTGTCATCTCTGATATGTGTATTATCTCATTTGATTCTAAAATAAACCTTGTGAGGTTGGTAATATGATTATTTCCAAATTTGCAGAAGAGATTTAGAGCGGTCAGTTAACTTATTTGAGGTCTCATAGCTTGTAAGTTTCAAAGCTGGGTCCGAACAGTGGTTTCAGATCTCTTAATGTGATGTCCCAGCACCATGAAGTGGAAATAACTCACTGTATCTTGAGACCAACTTCGTCCTAAGGATGGCTATCACCATCCAAACTTAAAGTGGCATGAGTTGTAGCCACATCAACTGCTTCTACAGAAACAATAGGATTTCTGTGCTGGACATGGGATCCTAAAGGAGCCTGAGAAAGAGGAAGGGACCTCCTGCCCCAGAATAGTCCCTCGGTTCTCCTACTGTCTGAACTGTTACACATAAACACTCATCACTTTGGGTTTTGGGAAGTTTTCTACCATGTTACTAAACTGGACTTTTCTTTTTGCCTTTATAAGATGAGGATTGAATTAGATGCCCTTCAGTTTTTCTTTAGCTCCAACTCTTCATCTCTCTACTTTGCAATTCTGTCTCACGTGGTGCTAAGGTGGGAAAACAACATTTATGCCAGTTTCAAGGGGAAAATAAGGGCACATCTATTAAACAAATAATATTTAGTGGAAACTGTTCAGATATTAACTCATTTAATCATCAAGCCACCCTCCAAGGTAAATATTATTGTCGTTATTTTAGAGACCCAGAATTTGAGTCTGATACAAGTTAAGGAATTTGCTTAGTCCACCAAATGCAATGGGGTTGGCTTTTATTCCAAGTCTTTCCAAAGCCTGGGCTCTTTCCATTGCACCACACTGTCTCCCAGTGACAGCTCCCACCTTGAATTTCCTTGTCTCTGTCAGGAAGACCCTTGGACCTTAAATCCTATTATCTAACTCAACAATGTCTCTCTTCTCATAACTTGCCTCCCAGTGAAGCCACTTTATTACTGACTATATTCTCAAATGCATTTCTCCTTTCCAGACACTACAATTTTCGCAAGCAGAGGGGCATTGTTAACTCGAGTTTTCCTCACTGGATTTGACGTTGGCTGATTGCATTCCGCCGACATGCACTCCTCCCGCTGTGTTGCTGAGATAGTCCCCTATCATTTCTGCATCCCAAGCTGGCAGGGTGTGTGGCTGTGCAGCATCTTTTTTCTAATCCAGAACAAATAAGATAGAACTACTTTGTGCAGGAAAATAAGAGGCTCATATAATGAGAAATCCAAATTACTGTTTTCCTGTAAGGAAGGAAAGGAAAAGTTACCTGCATGAATTTCCCTTCACATCCCTGTCCTCTCTCCTTCCCTCCCATCTTCCCACTTCTCTCTTTCCTTTGCCTTTTTTGAGCCCATATGGTATGAAAATCACAGTTTTAAACTTGAAGGAAAGATGTGTCAATACTGAAAGAATTGTTAATAGTGCATAAAAGGCCCAGTAGTAAAGAATTTGTTTTATGGGTTTAGATATGGTATCACAAGCTAGAAGGGAGTGACTTTTTAGCTATGTACTAGAAAATTTTCAGCTACTTATTGGAAATTTTTGCAGTAGATTGGCCGGTCTTCTAATGGGGTTAGAATTGAGGGCCCAGGTAACTCAAGACTTCCTTAGAGGAAATGGCCTTTGGGCGTGGGGGCCCAAGGAAAAGAGTGGGCTGGGAGGTGGATAGCTGTACTCCAGAGCAGCGAATTTTGGGGAGAAGACTTCAAGAATTCTGAGGAATGTTGAGCATGAAGGCTAAGAGTAGCAGTGACAGAAGAGCTGTGTGTTTCAAAAGCAATAGCTTTCCATTTCTCAACTTAGCAGAAAACTAACTCAACCAAGAAGAGTACTCATATCTGGAACTAGGAGACAATCAAGTATCGTGACTCAGGATAGAGTTGAGGGCAGTGTTTGCCGAGGGCACAGGAGGCCACTATGAGGCTATTAAGCAAGGCTTACCTTTGCTTTTCATCACCTGCTTAACTGTTAGCAAAACAGTGTTCTCATCTGCATACATCTCATCTTTAAAAATTACTTTTCCAAACTGCAAAATGGGGAGAATGTCAACTACTCCAAGGGATTATTAAAAGTATGAAATGGGATGTCACATTTAAAACTCTGTGCCTCGCTCATGATAAGAGCCTGATCATTATTAAGAGCCCTTTGTGGTTTTGTTTTTCATATTTCGAGGTCATACTGTGGAATTGATGGAATATGCAGGGCTTCTGTTACTTTTTCTGCAGGTTTCTCTGTTGCTGTCTCCATATTAGAACTCACTGTTTTTCCTTGGGAAATGATGAGGGAGGAGGTAGGTGAAAGAGGCTGTGATGAAAGAGTTAGTGACTGACTGATATTCAAGGGTTAAGAGACACAAACACATAGGAAGCACTTCTCAGAGAAGTCACCCAACCTGCGGGAGGCTTGCAGCCATTTAATTTTTTGTGTATATCTGTGTGTCCAACTCTCCAAATCTGGACTTTATTCTGGTCCTACTAATAAGATGTTCCATGGATTGCTAGGATAGCTGAAGGTGCCAGATGGCCTAGGACACAGAGAAGCCACTTGGTCACCCTTATGAATCAGGTGGTCTCAGCACAGAAAAGGTATTTTTAAAGCTAGCCACATCAGCCTGCAGGTGTCTACCCATGGATTACTAAGTGGACAGTGGCAGGAGGCAGCATTAAGCTTAGGAAGAAGTTAGAAGTGGCTGCTCTAGACAGGGAGGGGCCAGAAAATCTCCTTCATTCGTCAGCAAATCCATTTGTCAGGCATTCATTCGTCAATGTGCATTTACTCAGGGGCCGCTATATGAATCATCGATTTAAGCACTTTACTGCTTTTGTGCAAACTTATCCTTTCTGTTTCAACCCAGAACTAAAGCACAGGGGCTTAGGGGGGGGAAAAAAAAAAAAAAAAAACAGGAAGCCATCAGGAGTCCACTGAAAGACTGACTGCGTACATGCTGGCAATTTTCAAAGGGACATTCATTCAACCTGCATTTATTGAGACCTATTCTGGCCAGGCATCATAATAAGCACTGTAAGAAAAACAAAGATGCATAAAACATGTTCTCTGTCCTTGAGGATCTCACAGTCTACTGAGTAACGCAAACAAATCAGGAAATAAGAATAACATAAAGTGATACACTTTGAAATAGAGTGGTATGGAATGTGCTCTGGGAGACATCATAACTGCCAGGCAAGACATGTAGGAATTCAAGACTCTCCTGTCAGGTCCTTGGCAGCTGAGAAGCCAGGTCCAGACAGCAGTGTGAAAGCTGGATGCAGACCTTGAATCTGACAAAGGGAGTTGGGGAATGCAGGCAGTGGAGGTTGAGGGTGGGCATTCACAGGTCAGTGAGCAAAGCACTAGGTTTTTGCATATATTGGGAGGGGGGCAGTTCATTTTGTTTTCATATACATGCATGTTAGCTATTTAAATGAAGTGTTTAAAAATCACAAACCAGCCTGACACATTGGCTCATGCCTGTAATCCCAGCACTTTGGGAGGCCAAGGCAGGTGGATCACTTGAGGTCAGGAGTTCGAGACCAGACTGGCCAACATGATGAAACCCCATCTCTATTAAAAACACAAAAATTAGCTGGGTGTGGTGGTACATGCCTGTAGTCCCAGCTACTTAGGAGGATGAGGCAGGAGAATCATGTGAACCCGGGAGACGGAGGTTGCAGTGAGCCAAGACACCACTGTACTCTAGCCTGGGTGAAAGAGTGAGACCCCATCTCAAAAAATAATAATAAATAAAGCCAAAATCACAAACCCCAGAGAGGTCAAGCAACTTAGAGCCATTCAACAAGAGACTGCCTGAACCAAAATGACAACTGTCAGAGGTCTTGGGACTGTATCTTAGGGGACAGGCAGTTCTGCAGTGGCAGCTGTGCAGAAGTAGAACGTAAGTTGTAAATTCACTAAGTATGGGGTTGAAACTGCCCTTCTTTTTGTGATGTGTCTGTGTCAATTTTTTTTTTTTTGAGACAAGTGTCACTCTGTTGCCCAGGTTCAAGTGCAGTGACATGATCACGGGTCACTGCAGCCTCAACCTCCCAGGCTGAGGTGATCCTCTCATGTCAGTCTTCTAAGTAGCTGGGACTACAGGCTCACGCTACCACACCCCACTAATTTTTGAATTTTTTGCAGAGGTGAGGTTTTCACCATGTTGCCCAGGCTGGTCTCAAACTCCTGGGCTCAAGTGATCTGCCTTGGCTTCCCAAAATGCTGAGATAACAGGCATGAGCTATTGTACCTAGTCTATGTCAAATATTCTCTTTATGCTTAATAAATGTTTCCTCTGATTATTAATAACAGCATGTTAATTTCTGCAATACAAGTAGCTGCTCCATTAGTAATCTTCTCTGTCTTACCTAAACTTCACTCTATTCTGTGGCAACCAAGAAGTCAGTTGGAATGCAGAGCTTTGTGGGGAAGAAATCCCGTATCCTGGTGCAGAGAGGACTCTCTGGAGGCAGAAAGTGGGCGAGGATGAGAAGCAGTGTCAGAGCATTCTGGCAAGGCAGATAAAGTTCATACAGAATGTGGTCCACTGAGATCCCCTGCTTTTTTTCTCTCAGTTTTAGAATTGCTCAGTTAGGTGGGACAGCTGTGTATTCTTTCCAGGAAATGAAAGCATGTTTCCACAGGCAGAATAATTTTTTACTTTTATCTTTCCGATACCCTCTGTGTAACCAACACTCATTAAATGAGGCTCTGATCATATGCCCCAGGCAACTGAATTTGACTTAAGGTTTCAATAGCAATGAAATTTCAGACAATTATCCAGAGTTAACAATTCAGAAAATATACAACCGTCCTCTACCAAAGAAAAAAATACTCAGTGATACTTAAGGCCATTGTGATAGTTATGACCACTGTCATGGGGTCTTGTAGTGGGGAAAAGAGACTGAACTTAACTCCAGACATGGCATGGGCAAGTGGGAATTTATAGCCAAGAGGCAGTGTGGGGGTCAATGGGTGAAAAATCACTAAGAGGAAATATCAAGAGTGAGGAAGATTCTGGCTAAGTTTGACAAAAGTCTTGTTGAAGGCAGGTGTATTAGTCTATTTTGCGTTGCTATAAATGAATATCGGAGGCTGGGTAATTTATAAAGACAAGAGGTTTATTTGGCTTGTGATTCTGCAGGCTGTACAAGGATGACCCCAGCCTCTCCTTAGGTCCTGGTAAGGCTTCAGGAAGCTTTCACTCGGGGTGAGAGGCAAAGGACAAGCTGATGTGTCGCATGTCCAGAGAGGGAGCAAGTGAGAGGGGAGGATGTACCAGGCTCTTTTTAACAACCAGCTCTCCAGTGAAGTAAGAAAACAAGAACTCACTGATTACTGTGGAGAGGGCCCCAACCCACACTAAAACCTCCCACTAGGCCCCACCTCCAACACTAGGAATCACATTTCAACATGGGATTTGGAGGGGACACGCATCCAAACCATATCAACAGGCCAGAGTGATCAGACATTACCTGGAAGTTGGTAAAGGAGGAGGAGCCTGATCAGATATTGAGGATGATCCAATATTGAAGATGGGGAGTTCTGGCTAAACTGATTTGGCAGCGTTACTTCACGAAACGGAATCAACCTTTAGAAGGCAGTGTACCGGTGGGCTAGGAGAAGGGTGAGAAGTCTCACTAACATCTTGCCAGGCAAAGAATCTTCATCATCTCCTACGGACATATGTTTCTAAATTGTCCAGGTAATGCAACCATACTAGTTTGGGAAATTTGGGCACAAGAAAATACAAAGCCCTGGATGATCCATATGATTGATTCAACCTTTTATTTTTTCATAAAAAGATAGGGTGGTTTAGCAAGTTCTGTCTCAGAGCCTGGGGCAGAAGTCAGCTAACACTAGGTGCTCAATAAATGCTGACTCACTAGGATGGCCCTGCTTTCCTACCAAAGGCTCAAAGAATGCATCCTTCTTGCTTAAACCACCACCCCAAAACAGCTGCCTCGTTTTCCTGATATCATCTTAGCAATAAATCTAACTGAGCTTTTAAGTTTGAGCATCTACGATACATGCTAAAAGATTAATAGGAGGGAGTTCCTATCATTTAGAAGCTTACCAACTACTCAGAAAAACAGCATTTAAACATAGAAAATGTTAAATAATGAAAGTAAACATAATATATGAATCATGTAATAGAAGGTCATAAGGGGATGGACTGAACTTTTAAATATGGGGAGATGCCTTAATTGGCTTGGGTTGTTGTAACAAGAATACCGTTGACTGGATGGCTTAAATGATGAATATTTAGTTTTACAGTTTAGGAGTCTTGGAGGTCCAAGATCAAGGTGCTAGCAGATTGGGTGTCTGAAGACAGTCATCTTTTCATTGTACACTCATATGGCCCAGAGAGGGCTCTAGTCTCTTTCTTTTCTTATGAGAGCACTAATTCCATTCATGAGAATTGCACCCTCACAACCAGATCACCTCCTAAGGGCCCCACCTCCACATACCATCACTGAGGATTAGGATCCAAAGCATTAATCAAAGGACTAGGGAAGACACAGCATTCAACTCATAGCAGAGGCCATCAGCATAGGCCTCAATTAGAAGGAAGTGGGTGAGTGAAGACATAAAAGAAGTGGGGATGATGACTGCACTGATCTAGAGGGAGCATTTCAGTTAGAAGGGACGGACAATGAGAAGTTTTAAGGAAAGCTTTGCAAGGGGGATGTTGAAACAGAGCAGAAGGTGAGCAAGTAGGAGAAGAGGCCCAAATGGTAACTGGAGACCAGGTCCTGTCGTGTTCTGCAGGGAACCAGAACGATTTTGGCTTTGGCTCCCAGGAAAATGTGAAACAGTTGCAGGGTTTTGAGAAAAAAAAGTGGCATGACCTTCTGAGTTCTAAAAGGATTATTCTGGTTGTTGTGCCTGGCTCCAGGAGGTAGAAGCAAAACAAGGGGACTTGTTAGGAAGCATTGCAGTAATCTAGGAAGGAGATAATGATGGTGGTTGGGATCAGATATAGCCGTGGGGGAGTAGAGCAGAGGATAGATGATTGGTTTATTTTGAAGGTAGAAAGTGATAGATTTTTTTTCTGAGTCCATTTAGGATTCTGTAACAAAATACCTTAGACTAAGTAATTTATAAGCAGCAGGAATTTATCGTTCACAACTCTGGAGGCTGGAAAGTCCAATATCAAGGCACCAGCTGATTTGATGTCTAGTGAGGGCTCACTGTCTGCTTCAAAGATAGTGTCTTCTTGCTGGCACCTCATATGGTGGAAAGGGGAAGGTAGCTCACTCAAGTATCTTTTTTTTTTCTTTTTGAGATGGCATCTGACTCTGTCGCCCAGGCTGGAGTACAGTGGTGCAATCTCAGCTCACTGCAACCTCCGCCTCCCAGGTTCAAGTGATTCTCCTGCCTCAGCCTCTCAAGTAGCTGGGACTACAGGCGTGTGCCATCATGCATGGTTTTTTTTTTTTTTTTTTTTTTTTGTAGTTTTAGTAGAGACAAGATTTCACCATATTGGCCAGGCTGCTCTCATACTCCTGACTTAATGATCCTCCCATCTCAGCCTCCCAAAGTGCTGAGATTACAGGGGTGAGCCACTGTGCCCAGCCTCAAGTCTCTTTTATGAGGACATTAATCCCATTAATGAGGGTGAAGCCCTCATGACTTAATCACTCCCCAAGGGCTCTACCTCTTAATACTATCACAATGGGTATTAGGTTCCACCACATAAATTTTGGGGTCATGTCAACATTCAGATTTCAAAGGGCAATGGCTGTGATATCACCAAAGAGACAGAACTTTTAGTTGGATCTTCAATAGAGTACAATGAAGATTGATGAAAAGAAACAGAGAAGGCATGTCAGATAGTGGAAAAGGCACAGCATGTGAAAGTTCAATCAGTGGCCGGGCATGGTGGCCCACACCTGGAATCCTAGCACTTTGGGGGGCTGAAGTGGGTGGATCATTTGAGGCCAGGAGTTCGAGACCAGCTTGGCCAACATGGTGAAACCCAGTCTCTACCAAAAATACAAAAATTAGTTAGGCATGGTGGCATGCACCTGTAGTCCGAGCTACTCGGAGGCAGAGGCAGGAGAATCACTTGAACCCGAGAGGCGGAGGCTGCAGTGAGCCAAGATTGTGCCACTGTACTCCAGCCTGGGTGAGAGTGAGGCTGTCTCAAAAAACAAAACAAAAAAAAGGACAATCAACTTTTAGAAGACATTAGACAGATTTGGTTGATTGAAGTTAAAGGTTATGGAAGAGCAGCTACTTGAGATAGGTACATACAAAAAGGTAACCAAACCAAACGCTGCTCCAGGGAGTCTTGTTAGATGGGCCTTGGTCCCTGGATGACCCAGGCTCATTTTCCTTTCCAAATCCAAGAATCCTGGAAGCAGACCACCAGACCAATGCCACTTTTAAAAATGGTTGCCTGCTACAGTGTTGCTGACAAGTGCTTGGTTGACCTCTTCCTGAGGATCTCCAATGGGTGAATTCATTAGTTCAGAAGAGCCCTTTCCTCTGGGGGCAATTTTTGGTTTTCGAAGATCTCCGAGTATTGAACTGAATCTGCCTTCATGTGACTCCTAACCATTGGCTCTAGTTCATTTTTACTCAGTAGTCACCAGTTCATCTACATAAGAGACGTATCTGAAGGGCCTATGAAGACAAAGTAAGGAAGAAAATTAACATGACTTAAATTTCTGCTTGCTACCACTGTGTTGTAAAGGCTACTTTATATTAATTATCTCATTTAATAATCACAGTAATCATATTGACCCAGATCAAACTGTCCATATTAATGATGCAGAGCGTACACACACACACACACACACACAGAGGAAGTTGATAAAGGGCATAAAATTAGGCCTTGCTATAGGGGAGTAGCTCTTTACCAAGGAAGAACAAATTATTCAATTCAGTATTTTCTTCTTCCTTCTGCTTCATTCACCTTTTGTGTAGTTTGTGAGGGGCTGGGTGTTAAAGGTGGATCTAGGGACAGAGGACATGAGTAAGCTGCTCACATCTAACTCTGACATAGACTTTCAGAGTGAAGAATGGGTGTGCAGGTACACATGAAATTTATGCATACCTCTGCCCGGTTTACCAAGGCAGAGTCAAGGAATACTTGGATAGAGGCCTCAGCTAGGAGTAAAGAGTGAACTCAAGAACTGAACAGGGTGGCTTTGTGGGCCAAGGCAGGAATTCAGTTTCTAGAAGCCATGCCCAAGTCCAAAAGTAGGTTCCATGACTTCAGTTCATAGAGGAGGGCTAGGGGTACAGAGGTTTAGGAAATGTCTTCAAATCAAAGTTTGTAACTGGAAGAGTCAGTGGGAAATGCAGCTGTAACCAACTCCAAGAACTTCTGTGGTTTCCAGAGACTGTGTCAGACACTGCTGCGGAACCAGAGAGGAAGAGTTTAGGGCCAGAGCCTATCCTCACATTGCTCACGGACTGGTGAGGGACGCATTAACTAAAATAACCTAACATATAAAGGTCCAGGAGACCATATGAGCATGTATGAATGCTATGGGAGACCGCAGGGGTGCAAAGTTATTTCGGGATATGGGTCGAGAGGTTTGGAGAGGAAATGAGACTTTTGATAAGTGGAAATAATCAGAGCAAAGCAACAACAAAATGGTTAAAGATGTGAAGAGGAGAAACTATAGGTTGGATGAGTGAATAGTTCCATTTGACGGAGGCACAAAGTCCATGAAGGGAAGTAATATGAACAGAGGTTGGAAACTGTTGCAAGGGCCAAATCACCAAGGATCATGAATGATTTACTGGATTTGATCCCACAGATAATCAAGAACTCTTAAAGGTTTTAATCATTGAGTAACCTGATCAAAGTTGTAGGCATCGACTCTGTCCTCTGGAGCCAAGAGAATAACTTTAAGCCCTTTAAACAGAATAGTCCCTAAAATGTTTAGTTAAGGTGGTCTCAGGCTGGGCACGGTGGCTCACGCCTGTAATCACAATACTTTGGGGGGCCAAGGTGGGTGGATCACAAGGTCAGGAGTTTGAGACCAGCCTGACCAATATGGTGAAACTTCGCCTCTACTAAAAATGCAAAAATTAGTCAAGCATGGTGGCACACAGCAGTAATCTCAGCTACTCAGGAGGTTGAACCAAGAGAATCGCTTGAATCTGGGAGGCAGAGGTTGCAGTGAGCTGAGATCACGCCACTGTACTCCAGCCTGAGCGACAGAACAAGGCTCTGCCTCGAAAAAAAAAAAGAAAAAAAGTGGTCTCTTCCCCTTTTATCTTGAAGCTAAGTGTCTCCATTCTTAAACAAACAAAAACTCTCTTGTCTTTAAGGCTTGGTTTCTACCTCCTTAGCATCCTGGTCACCCTTCCCTATACACATTACATGCTATTCATAAGCAACTAATACTTATTAAAATCTTACAGTTGGCCAGGTATTATGGTAAAGATGTTAAATGAGTTATGTTATTTAAAGATCACAATAGTCCTATAAGAAAGATGTCATTTTAGCCCCATTTTACAAATGGGAAATCTGCAGTTTACAGAGGTTGAGTTGCCCAAGGTTAGTGAGTGTCAGAGGTAGAATTCAAACCTAGGCTTTCTACATGCAAAGCCAAGCTCCTAAAAACTACACTACCCTCTCCCACCAGCCACCGACTGCCCAATAACAAAAGAGGCTCTGTGGAACCTCCAGACTACCAAGCAACCTTTCTTTTTCTTAACCTCAGTTTCCATACCACTAAATAAAGAGTTTGGACTAGAACCTCTCAAAGGTCCAGTTCTGATATACCAGTAAAAGAGTTTTGTTTGTTTATGTGAATAATTGCAGTCTAATAGGATCAGGGTAGTAGTAACTACATTCATTGAACTACTCAAGAGTGGCCGAGGACTGAATTCTAAACACTATCCATTCTTAGGATAACCCTAGGAAAAATCTCATCTACCCTCCAGTAGTTTATTTTATACAAACAAAGATAGAAAATAGATCTTGTGGGATAATACGTGTAGCATATTTGAAGCATACCTTAAATTAGATATAATCTTGGACCTACATATACTTTTCTTTTCATAATAATAGTAATAACAATAATAATAATAATTTATTGATGGCTGAGAAGAAGGGAAAGGGAAATATGCTTCTGACGGGTACAGAGGAAGAGAAATCCAATAACCTCTTTTACCTTTCGGCACTAAAAGCTTGAATTAAAATGATTGAGTGTAGCACTATAAATAGAAATATAAAAGGGTATGGAAATGTGAGAAAATAATCCCAGCCATGCTGAAAGCAATGCGGTGTGGGGACTGGTTGTGACCAGATAGGACAGGCAGGCGCCTCTGGAGACTGCCTGGCTCACTCCCATCTACCTCTGTCATCTGCCAGGGTGAAATGGCCAGTGTGGAAAAGTAAGGCAGGATGGCAACGTCCCTGCCACAATGTGGTCTCTCATAATCTTTACCCTGGCCCCTGCCTTGGCCAGATCAGTTCCCCTGTAGCCATACCAGCCTAACCCACTGGGTAATATGGTGGAACTCCCAGTCCTGTTTCATGGGTGCCATGCGTAGTCTCCTTCTAGTCTTCCAGAATCTGGATCCAGCCTTCTGGCTCTTGGTTCTTGCCTGCACATAAGTATGACAGATCGTACGGCTCTTGCAGTATCTGCTGAATTGTATTCTCTATCCTGGCTTCAGCCCTACCCCATTGTTTCATGACCCAAAACTCTTTTGACCACACATAAAGGTTGTCGATTTAGTTGTCAATGTGCTAAATACTCTGCGTAGAATCTGAGTTTGAGTTGAGCTTGTAACTGTGTTTAAGATCTCTTATCCCTGAACTAGATGAATGAGGGAGGAGCCAGGCCAGGAGCAATTTTATAGGCAAGAAAGCTTCTCACGTAAGACCAAAGTGTGTTCGGACTAAAGTGAGAATCCTAGAAGTTGCATCTCAGAGATGATGCTGAAACTGAACATGGAAAGTGATCTCAAATTGAGCTGTGTTTCAGGGCTAGATGAAGAGTAGGAGTCAAGGCATAGAACTAAACAAAAGCTTTCAGATAAATAAGAGGTAAAATAAGGAACTGTGAGTAACTTAGAGGTACTATAGATAAATCACGAGGCTGAGAGCTATTGCCTGAAGCCCTTGGCAGGTACTTGCAGCTGGGGACTTGGGCAGAGGTTCATTCATATTTGATGGGGTCTCTAATTCAGTGGCTGAGATACAGGGCTCTGAGTCAAAAAGATGGGTTTGGATCCCAGCTCTACTGTTAGCTATGCTGTAGTTATTCCAGAATTTTTACAGCAGAGTGCTTGAGGGAAGCCATCTGGTTGGAATAAGAGGTTGGGAACTTGTCTTGAAGAGACCACTGTAAGTAATATTGAAAAGAATTAAATGTCTATATCTGAGAATGCCTGAGGATGGAGTGGTAGAGCAGTGCTAGTCAGCCATTGTTACAATAATGCTACATAACAAACAACCCCAGAATGCCAGTGGCGTATAACCATAAGATTTTAACTCCAGGCACACCAGTACGCAATCAGCGGGGGTATATCTCATTCAGGTTCAGGATCTGTGGGTCCCTGGAGACACTGCAGGTCACCGTAGGTCAACTCATCTGTATTGTGCTTGGTCAACTCTCATTTCAAGCAGAGAACTGGGTCCAGGTTTGCTCTACATGTCTTACAACTTCTTAGAACAAGTGGCTAGCTGGATTATATTCTACTCATGGAGAAAGGCAGCACAAGTGAGTGGGCTGAACCACACAAGCACATTTCAGCCCTTTGCTCGAGTCATGTCCACTAACATCCCATCGGCCAACACAAGCCCCAGGGCCAAGCCCACAGCTGCATGATAGGGAAGCATACACATGCCTTCTGTAGCCAAGTCCAAAGTTCGTACTATGTGCTACATGACAGTCAATAAATTGAGAGACAAGGTATTGGGGCATGGAAAGTGACTTTATTTCAGAGAGCCAGCAGACTGAGAAGGTGATAGACTAGCATCCTAAAGAACTGTAGCTAATTTGAGGCTCCTTTTATGTTAGGGGAAAGGGGAAGAGGGGAGGGAGTTAATTTCAAAAGGTGACTGATGACCACACACACCTGAGCAGCAGTGAGGATAAACTTCTTTATCCTTGGTCTGATCACAATGCTCCTATGAAATTTTAACATAAAATTGTTATGTGTGTGTACACCCTTATTTCTCCAAGAGTTAGTTTCGGGGAAAGGACTATTATCATCCTTGCTTTAAAGTTAAACTACAAACTAAATTCCTCCCATAGTTAGCTTGGCCTACGTGCAGAGATGAGCAGAAGGAGTTCACCTAAAAGATATAATGGTTGATGGTTAGAAGCAAAATGAAGTTAGTCAGGCTAGGTCTCCTTTTCACTGTTACAATTCCACTCTGATGACGTGGGAAGAAGGCTGTGGACAGAATACAGTGCTGGCGGTGAAGAGTTGAGACTAAGTCACCCTTGGGTAGAGTTGCATAGTATGTGGCCTTGGATAAGTCTTAAAGTTTCTCATGTAAACTTCCATTTTCTCCTTTGTAAATTTAGACTGCTAAAACTTAGAGGAGCACAGAATGTAACCGAGTGGACCTAGGAGCCGTTCTTACTGGATTCCATTCTTAGTCCCAGTGCCAACTATCTGTGTGTCCCTGTGCAAATCACTTAATTTGGTTTGTGCTTCAGTTTCCTCATTGGTAAAACAGGCGTCACGATAGTGGTAATGATTATTTCATAGGATTATTGAGACATTAAGGGAGTAAATGTGTATAAAGTACCTAGAAAATCACCTGGCACAGAACCTGCTAGAAGTGGATGTCACATCCGAAACTCTCAGCCACCCTCTGGACCTTCCTGTAGAACACATTTGCTGTGCCTCTGGTCCTTTGCTCTTGCCTTTCCTTCTGCCCCACCCAGTAGAATCCTTGCTGTATAGTCTCTGTTTACATATTCCTGCCTGACTCTGCCCTTTCAAGGGAACACATTCCCAGTGAGCTCTATCCTTCTCAAATCTGAGTTTCCTCATCATTTCTCGACTCTGGGACTCCTTCAAGGCTTGCCAAGATAAAAGGGCCTATATGATTTGGGAGCATATAGTAAAGATGAGGAGAGAGCCTGGACTCCCAGAAAGAAGGGAAGGTAGAGGAAGTCTGGAAGTCCAGTGCTAATGTGGGTATATTCAGAGTTCCATGACCCACTATGGGTCCTACAGTGACAAAGTTAATGGAGCCAGGGGCTGGGTGGCACCTGGAGCCCCATGAGCTACGGGGGCCTACAAAACTTCAGTCTTGTGCATAGTGATTTTTGTCTTCATGTTCCTAGTCTCGGTTCTTTACAGTTCTACCAACAATTTGTAAACTAGAGTCAGTATTTTGCATCTAATAACTACTGTTTCTCCAGGAGATCACAAACCCCCACAAAGGGCCAGGAATTCATCTTACATGTGTTTGTAGCTACCACCCTTTCCTTTCCTTTCAAACCATCCCCTCCTCCATGCCTACCACAAAGGTTGGGGCATGGTAGGTGCTCTATTTACTGAATAAAATATTGCACCAACTGGCAGGGAAATCACTGCCAGGGTTACTGACAGAGATGAGTTATCCAGGTCCACTTCTCTACTTCCTAGAATGCCTTCAGTATCCAGAATTGCAGAACAAAACCACACACACATCCCCATGCTGAAACACACACACACCCCACCACACACACACTTAAAGTTTAATCATCCTATTTATTCTCTGGGTTACCGGAATTTGGAAGAAGGAAAATGTGAAAGAGAAAGACTGACAAAAAAATTTCTCATTTTAAACATTGCAGCTAATTCCGTTAATTGTGTTGTGATGCAATTAAGCATTTCATTTCAGAGCTATTAAAGTTTAAATTATTTATTAATAATTATAGATCATTACGTGATAGTGTTCACTCTGCAGAACAGGTGATGAATAATTTAGCAGCTTTGACATGGTTTTCTCCTTACAGCCCTCTTTGGATGGTGTCTGTATTTGTACATGTCAGCTTGCTGATATATGTGCCTGTTTGTGTGAACCTACCTGTTCCTTCTGTTTATGCAGGATCTTCCTGATTTCTGAATATAGCTTAAAACTTTTCACTCCTAAAGTTTTATGACATAGATTGCAGGTGAGATAGCAATAATGGAATGTTTTATAGGTAAAATGTGCATTTTCTTCTTATGGTTAAAATGGACTTCAATTCTAAGAGTAAATGGGAATTACACTTATTCATTACAGAAGCCTTTTCCTGTTCCTCTCTCCTTCCTTTCAGGATCTTTAATCATTGTTATCATTGCATTGTTACTATATACAGGCATGAGCACAAATTAATTCTTTTGCTTCAGTACTGTTTAAAGATTGTTTTTAATAAAAGTGAAAACAAAATTATTAAATTTTAAATATACAAAAGAATCTCATGATGGAATCAAGGCAAGCTGTAATTGACAAGTGGATACTGATGTTGCACAGAGATAAAGATGAAAGTCCAGTTACTATGGAACCTAACCAATCAATTTTAACAGCATCCAGAGGGGTTCACCCCCTGACATTCTACCTGGTAAGGATTCTAACTGGTGTCGCCCATTTCCTACATTAGGAAATTATTCAAGACATATATACCAAGAACACAGCTACGCTTAAGTGACTTAATAAAATACTATCTATATGGGCATAAATATATTATTATCTATTTTAGGAGTTTAAAGTGGAAGCCATTTCTTCATTCAAGAGATATTTTTTGAGTCTCTAAGTGGTGCCAACATTCTGCCAGATGCTGGAGATACGGCCGTAAATAGGCTGAGGTGGGAAGGTTTACTGGATTCAAAAACCAGTTCTAACAGCTTTATAACTCACTCTTTTCCAGTTGATCTTCCATCATTCTTCTATCTTTTGGTGACTTGTCCAGGAATGGGGACAAGACTTTCCATTCCACACTAAAATTGATTTTTGTATCAAAATCAATTTATCAGAGCA
Source organism: Rhinopithecus bieti (assembly GCF_001698545.2). Taxonomy (NCBI): domain Eukaryota; kingdom Metazoa; phylum Chordata; class Mammalia; order Primates; family Cercopithecidae; genus Rhinopithecus; species Rhinopithecus bieti. The sequence continues at coordinate 744,942 of NW_016806471.1, forward strand.
TGTTCTCTACCATTAACTTGTATATAGATTTGCTGTTAGCTCTTCGAAGCATAGTGTCATCATTATTGTATGTTGTGGATGGATTCAGATTAAGATGTGTTTTTGTACACATTCTGCCAGGGTCTGGACAGGGATGGTAAGGCGGACTTTTGTTTTCTAAGCAATTACAATGTTTTCTCAAACTCCACCTGCCTCAGACCTTTCATTTCCCACATCAGGGGTGATCCGCTATGCTGTGAAGCTATCTCTTCTGCTCCTGAGTTGTCTCCAGAGACACCTTTTTTAAAAAAAACAATAGTGGTAAAATATATATAACATACCATTTATTATTTTATATAACATAACATACTATTTATCACTGTAACCATTCATAAGCATAAAATTTGGTAGTTTTAAGTATATTCATAATGTTGTATAATCATCTCCACTATTTACATTCAGAAATTTTTCATCATCCTCAACAAAAAATGCCTTGTTTTTTCAAAGTCCCCATTCTCTCTCCCCCCAGTCCCTGATAACCATGATTCTACTTTTGTCTCCATAAATTTGGCTACCTCATATAAGTGGGATTGTACAATATTTGTCTTGTGTCTGGCTTATTTTTGCTAAGCACAGTGTTTTCAAGGTATATTCATGTTGTAGCATATATCAGAATTTCATGCCTTTTTAACAGCTGAATAATATTCCATTTTGTGTGTGTATATGTGTGTGGGTATATATATATAAAACACACATTTTGTTTATTCATTTATTAATAGACATTTGGGTCATTTCTACCTATTAACTATTATGAATAATGCTGTTATGAATATTAGCATATAAATATCTGTTTGAGGCTCTACTTTCAATTATTTTAGAGGTCTCTCTCTATATATCTTAGATATATATATGTATATTGGAGCTATATCTATATACACATACACATACACATACATACACACACCTAGGAGCAGAATTGCTGGTGTTACTGGTGGAGGTTCTTGACTACGAATTGTCCAGGTTCTTGGCATGCTGAACAAAGAACTGTACAAAACGTACAAACAAAGCAACAAAAGAATGAAGCAAAGAAAGCATAGATTTATTGAAATGAAAGTATGCTCCACAGAGTGGGAGTGGGCTTGAGCAAGTGGGTCAAGAAGGCTGGTTACCAAATTTTCTTGGGTTTAAATACCCTCTAGAGGTTTCCCATTGGTTACGTTGTTACACCCTTTGTAAGTAAAGACTTGGCCTATGACCAAGTCTGATTGGTTGTGGAAGGGGACTGATTAGAGTTGCTTTCCATTTTTCATTTGTGACGCAGTGGAAAGGTGGCTGTTACAAAAGGAGTAGCCTCTGATTCTTTCCTTACTTAGGTGGGGAGAGATGGGGTTTTCCTTTCCATTCAGTTCTAGGAAGTGAGTGCAAATCTGCTTTAGGTTCTCTGCCTCCAGACCCTATTCTCCTGCCTCCCTGGGTCATATAGTAGTTCTGCGTTTAATCATTTGTAAAACTGTCAAACTTTTTCACAGTGGCTGTACCGTTTTATATTCCCACGAGCAGTGCAAGAAGGTTCCAATTTCTTCACATCCTCTTATTAGGTCCATAAATATTTATAATTGTGATATCTTCCTGTTGTATTGAACCTTTTGTTAATATATGATTTATTTGTGTCTGTTGTTACCTCATTTGATTTAAAGTCTACCTTATTTAATTTTTTTTTTTTTTGAAACAGTCCTGCTCTGTTGCCAGACTGGAGGGCAGTGGTGCGATCTCAGCTCACTGCAACCACCTCCTGGGTTCAAGCGATTCTCCTGCCTCAGCCTCCTGAGTAGCTGGAACTACAGGCATGCACCACCACGCTCAACTAATTTTTGTGTTTTTAGTAGAGACAGGGTTTTACCATGTTGGCCAGGATGGTCTTGATCTCTTGACTTCGTGATCTGCCTGCCTCAGCCTCCCAATATTTTATTTAATATTAATATTACTATCCCGACTCTCTTTTGGTTACAATTTGCATGGACTAGATTTTTGCATCTTTTCAGTTTCAACCTATTTGTGTCTTCAGATGTAAATTGAGCCTCTTATAGATAGCATAGAGTGAGGTCATGTTCCTCTTTTTTACTCTATTCTGAAAATCTCTGTCTTTTGATTGAACAGTTTAATCCATTTACACTTAAAGTAGTTATTGATGAAGAAGGACTTCTGCCATTTTGCTATTTTATACATGTCTTAAAGCATTTTTATCCCTTATTTCCTCTATACTGCGTTATTTTGTGTTTAATTTTTTAATGTTGAAACATTTTATTCTCTTATTTCTTTTGTATATACTTTATGGATATTTTCTTTGTGATTACCATAGAGATTCCATTTAACATCCTAAAGTTATAACACTGATTTGTTTGTGCAATTTTAATAGTATACAAAAACTCTGCCCTTATACAGTTGTACTCTTCACCTCCTCCTGTTACTGGTGTTATAGATTGTGTCTTTACATATTGTGTGCTCTGTAACAGATTAACAGTTGTTTTTATGAATTTATCTTTCCAATAATGTAGAATATAAAAAGTGGATTTGTAAACCAAAATTACAATAATAGTAGCTTATGTAACTGCTCGTACTTATTTTTTACCAGAGATCTTTATTTCATCACACAGTTTCCAGTTGCTGTCTAGCTTCCCTTCATTTCAACTTGATGGACTCCTTTTATAATTTTTTGAAGGGCGGGCCTGGTAGTAATGTACTCTCTCAGCCTTTTTATTAAAATCTGAGAATGTCTTGATTTCTTCTTTATTTTTGAATGACAGTTTTGTCGTACATAACATTCTTGATTGATAGTTGTTTTTTTTTTTTTTTTAAAGCTCTGAATGTATCAACCCATGGTCTTCTGGCTTCCAAGGTTTCTTGGATGATAAATGAATAATAATTTTATTAAAAATTATTTAGATGTAATGAGTGGCTTTCTTCTTGCTTCCTTTAAGATTCTCTGTCTTTGGTTATTGAGAGTTTGATTAAAATGTGCCTTGATGTGAGTGATTCTGAGTTTATCCTACTTGTCGTTTGTTCAGCTTGTCCAATTTGGGAAGTTTTCATCCATTATATATTTAAATATTCTTGTTGCCCTTTTCCCCTTCTGTTCTTCTCCAGTTCACATAATGAGTATGTTCATTCATGAGATGGAGTCTCATAGGTCTTTAGGCTCTGTTCATTTATTTTTCTATTCTTTTCCTTCTGTTTCTAAGACTCAATAATTTCAATTGTCCTCTCTTCAGATTTGCTATTTTTTCTGCTTACCCAAATCTACTTTTGAATCAGTATATTTTATATCAGTTTTGTAATTTTCACCACCAGAATATTTTGATTCCCTTTTATAGTTTCTATATCTTTATTGACAGATTGTTTTCCTGTCTTTGTCCAACTCTTTCTTTAGCTCTTTGATATTTTTAAGATCATTGTTTTAAAATCTCTATTTAGTAAATCCAACATCTAGGCTTCCTTGGATGTATTTTCTGTTCATTTATTTTGTTCCTTTGAATGGAGCATATTTTCACGCTTTTTTGTATGCCTTAACGTTGTTATTTTTGTTGTTATTGTTGAAAGAAAAATGTTTGAACCTTATATTGTGGTAACACTGGAAATACATTTCTCCCCTCCCCCCAGGGTTGGTTGTTTCTTTGTTTTGTTTTAATTGTTACAGATTGTGTCAGCCTGAGGTGAAAGTTTGTGGTCTTATTTGTATTTTCTGAGCCCGTATCCTTCCTTGGCCGTGCACAGTGGCTTTCTATATTTCCCCATATAAGCAGATGTTTTTGAATCATCAAATTAAAAAATCAGGTTCCTTTACATTCTTTGGAAACCACTTCATCTTGTGGAGATTGAAACCATGTCCAGCCAGCCACTACATCTGCATCTCAGTAATCAAAACACAGAATCCCAGTACTAGGAGGACAAGGTCCTTCTTGCCCACCCTTGCTTCAGTTAGCCACACCAGGAATGTGGGTTGCTGGGCCCAAAGCTATCTACTCCGGGGCTAGGAGTTGGAATGGCTAACCACTGTAGAACTAGAGGCTTAACTTGACGGATATTAATTGCAATTTACCAGCCAAGCTTTCCCCTGGATGCTGTAAGCATTCAAATAGACTCCATCTCTGCAAAATAGTTCAAACAGTTTTTGTCAGTACAATTTTTGTTTATTGCAGTGATGGATTCTTGGTGCTTCTTATTATGCCATCTTCCCTGACATCATTACTCTCTAGAGAGTTATTTTCCAGAAGGACCAAGCACAGAAGGACACAAAATGGAGCCAAGCAACCTCAGGAAGCTTCCTTTTTATTCATTTATTTATTTTTTTGAGATAGAGTCTAGCTTTGTCACCCAGGCTGGAGTGAAGTGTCACCATCTCCACTGACTGCAACGTTCGCCTCCTGGGTTCAAGCGATTGTCCTGCCTTAGCCTCCCAAGTAGCTGGGATTACAGGTGCCCACCACCACGCCCAGCTGATTTTTGTATTTTTAGTAGAGACAGGGTTTCATTGTGTTGACCAGGCTGGTCTCCAACTTTTGACCTCATGATCTGCCCACTTTGGCCTCCCAAGTGCTGGGATTACAAGTGTGAGCCACCATGCCTGGCCAAGCTTCTTTTGCACAGGGACTATTCCCTCTAGAGATCACCTCCTGAGGACTGTATGCAACAACTGGGCTTCTGTGGGCATCTGCAGCCCTTGAAGCCTTGGCCGTACCAAACCCATTGAACCAAGGGGAGGGGACCAAAGCCATAATCTAATGAGATTTTAAACACTTGTAAAATATCTATTAAACTGTCATTCTCTGCTGAGGATCCAAAATCTAAGAGTCACTATGGGCGTTACAGACATGTGCAACATAGAGCCCATTCTTTTGAAGAGTTTATCATCTATAGCTTCTTTGCTAGGAGCCTAATGTTGCCTTAGAGAACAGGCATGATAGTTGCTTAAAAAAACAAAACCAAAAACAATGTTTGTGTGCTGGGAATACCATGAAATATGTAAAACATTAGGGATAGGAAGAGGATAAGGGAAAAGTTTGCAGATTGGATAGCGGTGTTAGGAAAATTGCCAGAGAAGAATCCTCAAAGTGGAAATAAGGAATAGTTTAAGCTTATAGGTTAGCGTGGCTGAGGTACAGCGTGCCGGGAAATGAGTATACAATAAGTTTAAATGAAAAAAATGAATGAATAAATGAATGAAAAAAATAAATATCTTGTATTTATTGCCCATTAGAAAGTTATGTTATAGTTGAAGTTTCCCACATACCCATTCCAGATCATGTTCCCTTTCCTTCCCCAACCAACCTCTTTCTGAAATTCCATGCTTATGTTTCTCACATATATATAATATATATATAGTTTTATATGCATGTCTACAAATGTATAGTTCATATTTCAAATTTTACATAAATTTTATTATAATAGAGTTATTTCTATAACTATTTTTTTATAGCTTTTTTCTTATCCATATGGGATCTCTAGCTCTAGATCACTGGCAGGAGAAAGTTTTATTGCCTTGGGTATGATATTGGTATGAGTAGGAATATGAGTAGGATGATTCCTCTGAAAGGGCAGTTTTGAGACAATTATTCCGTTGCTATCAGTAATTTTTTTTAAAAGAAGTCATTTTTTTTTGTAACACACAACAGTAGTTATTTACAAAAATTATAATTTAGACTCTTCACGTTCATAGTTTTAGAGCGTGAAGGGATTCTTGTGACCAACAAAAGCTTAGAGAAAGTAAAATCATTTCCTTTTGAACTAGGTGGACACAGATCTTGTCCTTTTCTTTCCTGCTGTTTTTGAGTTGTTCAGTCCGGTTCCACAGTGTACAGATAATCTATCTCTACAGGGTCTAAGGGGAAGAAGGAAGAAAGGGAAGATTACTATTTGATATTTTGTCATCAGAATTTTAAGAAGGGCAGGAAGAAGCAAAATTATCAGTGGTCTAGATTAGAAGTCACAAAATATGTTACGTAAAGGTCCAGATACCAAATAATTTAGGTTTTGTGGGTCGTACAGTCTCTGTTGTAGCCACTCGACTCTGACATAGTGTGGAAAGCAGCCATAGATAATATGTAAACAACTGGGTGTAGCTGTGTTCTAATAAAACTTGATAAAAATAGGCATGGAGGTAGATTTGGATTGCTGGTTGAAGTTTGCTGACCCTTGGCCTATAAAAATGTATTTCAGAGTGAGACTGAGACAGTACAGTCAAGGATTTCTGAATGAACTTGAACTGATCCTTACGCTTTTTATGCTCCAGCTCCTGCTGTTCAATGGAATAACTAATACTGGCCTTTCTTCACATGAGTTATGTGGAGATCCATTACCAGTGAATGACACCCAAAGTCCTTGACTACCATAACACCAACTATCTAATTCTCTTTCTTCTCAAATTGTTTATTTTTGTTCATTAGAAGTTTGACTAAAATGCCAGCTTTGTGTAAACCAGAAATAAAATTCTAAGCTCTGTAGCTGACTGAATGGATTCCCCTCTCAGCCAAAGGGGATTACAAAGAAAAAGTAGTTCAGGCCATGACAGGAAACAATGAGGGGATGGGATGATCAGACATGTTTCATTATAATCTCTTCTCTTTCGGGGTTCAGACACAACTGACTAGCTTTAACATTAAAACAGAGATCCTAAGACTGACTAAACAGACTTTTTGTAGCGTTAAGATACCAACTCAAACCTGCCTCTGGTATAACATCACATAGGCTCTAAAGGAAATCAAAGTGTTTTACCCCAAAATAAATTTATTTGACACATTTTGGAACAGCCCTGCAAAATCATTTCTTGAGTGGGGGAAAACTGCATTTCGTAGAGAATCCCCTTCCCTTTCCAGATCTTTTCCTGATCCAAGATTGATTTAACTAAGTCTCTGGCACCTTTTAAGATCTGATAGGAGATATGTACCATCTATTCTTTCTGAAGCCTGTTATCTGGAGGCCTCATCTACGTGACAAGAGCCTCGGAGTCCACAACCCCCTTTATCTTAACCTGAAGCATTTCTTTTTTTTTTTGAGACGGAGTCTCGCTCTGCCGCCCAGGCTGGAGTGCTGTGGCCGGATCTCAGCTCACTGCAAGCTCCACCTCTCGGGTTCACGCCATTCTCCTTCCTGCCTCAGCCTACCGAGTATTTATCTTAACCTGAAGCATTTCTTTATGCTGACTTCAACTCTTTAGGCAAAACTTAACTCTCTCAACTGTTTGCCAGCCAGGAAATCTTTGAACCCACCTATGACCTGAAGCCCTTGCTTTGAGGTATCTCACCTTTTTGGGCCAAACTAATGTATATCTTATATGTGTTGATTTGTGTCTCTACAACTTCTGTCTTCCAAAAATTTATGGAATCAAGCTGTAACCCAACTACCTTAAGGTCTTGTTTTCATGATCTCCTGAGGCTGGGTCACAGGTCCTCACATTTGGCTCAGAATACACCTCTTCAAATATTTTTTTGAATTTGGCTTTTCTTGTCAACATATGTATAATGCATTTTCCTTATCAGTATACCTAAAGGAGCTGTTTTACTTCTGAACATTATACAAATTAATGATTAGTTTCAACAGCATAAATACATATAATGTTAGTTTCCCCTGGGTCATATTAATTGAGAGCATAATCATGGGAAATTGGTCACAATGACAGTATTCTCTGGTTTATAGTCCTTTTGAGCAAAAGAGCTGGAGAAACAGCTCTACAAATGTTAATTTTTATATTTACAGAGCGCTGGGCTTATCTGCAAGGTGCCCCTGAGTACCTATTACAATTGTCCAACTGGCCGCCAGGTCGCCTCGTTTTCTTTTCGTACTCACCTCTGATAATATACCTTTTCATATTAGAGCCCTATGTCCATCTCTCCAAGAGAGCTTGGTTCAAGACCCAGGGGGCAGAATGAGCAGATAATGTGGGCAATACTGAACAGTGCTACTTTTGAAATCTTTCTTCTTCTAAACCTCTAGGCAAGGTTCCTGGATGTGGTATGTAAACCTTAAGACCTACCCAGTATCACAGTGGAAGGCAGTTGACACGTTCAAAGGGGAGAAGGGAGTTTAATAAAGGGATTGTATTAAAATGTACAAAGGGGCAGGGTTAAGGGACCCACGAGGGATAGTACAATACCATCAGAACTAGCTCCCAAGCATGGGACTTAAGGAGCAGAGGTAGAGAGTGGTTACCAGGTCCTGGAGCAGGTAGCTATATGACAGAGCTGCCAGACAGGAGCACAGACCTTCTACAGGGGATGCAACCAATCCACAATGACCCAACAAAGGGGGAACTGCAGGCCTCCCCTTGTTACCACTGTTGAAATTTGGGTGCCTTTCATTGGTAATAAATTCGCATACAGTTTAATTTGGCCTCCCCTTGGCCAAATCTAAACAGAAAGCCGGAGGACAAGAAAGTTGTTGCAGTTCATACATGTCAGCTCTCTGGTGACCCTGGGGAAGCTAACATTATCTGTATTTATGCTGTTGAAAGTAACTGTTAATTTGTATAATGCTCAGAAGTGAAATAGCTCCTTTAGGGAATATGTACTGATAAGGAAAATGGGTTATACGTAGCTGGCCTTGTAGTCAAAATTTTGACGAACCAGAATAAACAATTTGAGAAGAAAGAAAATTAGACAATTAGTGTTGTGGTAGTCAAGGAATCGAGGTGCCTTTTATTGGTAACAAATTCCCACATTGCTTCATTTGGCCTCCTGTTTACCAAGTCCAACAAGAAGCCGAGATGAGAGAGAAAGTTGTTGCACTTCATACCATTCAGTTTTCCAGAGCACAGAGCTGGGTGGATAGGGGCAAAGAGCAGATCTGGAGAAGTAATAGAAGTCCAACCTATCCTCCCTCTAGGTTTCCCAAAGGGTGAACTCTTCTCTTGTCTTTTACATTCTCTGGAAAGCTAAGCAGTGTCCTTCATTTACAGCATTCAGCTCCTTTATTCACCATTCCACAAAGAGGTTCATCTGAAACGTATCTCAGCATAGTTTTAGCAGCATGAATTCCAAAGGCTGTACATGTATAAATCCTGGCCCTACCCTGGTCACCCTAGCTGGGTGCTTGGGTAAGTTATTTAAAGTTTCCGTGCCTCAGTTTCCTCATTTGCAATGTGAGGATAATTGGATCTGCCTTATGAGGTCACTGATGATAGGTAAAGTCCTTGAACGACTGCCTGGCACATAGTAGGCATTTACACACAGGTTAGCTCTTTTTTAATATCATACCCAGGGTAATATAATTGATTGCTGTTGAGATGCTCACCTCATGGTAGACAGACATTACAGTTTGGTTTTGGGATTCTTGCTATATGAACCACACACTTTAATTGATAATTAGACGTAAGTATAGTGATACTCTGGTTTTATTTCTAATTCTTCTCACTTAAGATTTTCTGGAATTTTGTTTGAATCCTTTCCTTTTACTTCATTTCTCAGCCTTAGATCATGTCAATACATACATAGCCTTGGATTGGGGCTGTTTAATTGTAGAGAATTCAGTATTTCTGTTTTCTGTGTACATGGGCCAAACTCAGCAATGCCCGTGATGTTAAATATATACATTTTCATAGCTCTATATATTTCCTTCTTTTTTGAGACAGAATCTCACTCTGTCATCCAGGCTGGAGTGCATTAGCACATCTAGCTCTCTGAAGCCTCTACCTCCTGGGCTCAGGCGATCCTCCCATCTTAGCCTCCTAAGTAGCTGGGACCATAAGCATGTGCCACCATGCTTAGCTAATATTTTTAAATTATTTTTGTAGAGATGGGGTCTCTCTATGTTACTTAAAGGTGTGAATACTAGGAGGTGGGGATCACTTGAGGCCATTTTAGAGGCTGTCCACTAGAAGTAGTATAAAGTTTCATATGGATTTCCATGTCTTTTGGTGGAAGAGAACCCCTTCCAGTTTGAGTTCTACTAGAAAGAGTCCTTTGATGATTGAAAGGTAATTTTTCCATGGCTAGCTCTTGTTTTATATTGAACAATGTCTGGCTAAATGCAGTCACTTGGGGTTCTGTTGCTTAACCATTTTATGGTCTCTTATATGTGAGTCACAAATATAGTTTGTAAGCTATAAACTATCAATGTTGGTTTTGTCAGTACTGGAAAGTTGAACAACTCTTACAACTTTAGTTATCACTTCTGTAAACAACTCTGAAAGTCTTCCACAGTTTCCAAGCTCACACTCACCTCAGGCCATAACTTTCAAAGGTTTAGTCGGAATCGGAAAGTGCTAAGTCCAGAATCACCTCTTCTACACCCTATCCTTGTTAACCTCACTACCTCCACCAGGGGCATTACCGTTTCCTGATTTCACTCCACGTGAAGATTCTGAAGCGACCATCAAACTGGTCTTTTCTCCCACTACCCGTGACTAGTTGTCAAGTTATATTGATTTGGGGAGCTGGGTAGTATGGTGGAAACCATCTAAGCTTTAGAGACTGGCAGGGTTGGGTTAAAATCCTGGATCCATCAGTTATTACTTATTACCTTTTAAGTGTTTGTGTAGGGGGTTGGGAAGCAGTGTGGGGGAATGTAACAGAAGAACAAGTTGGAAAACTTTGAATGCCATCTAAGTTATTAAATATTATGTAGTGGAGGACCAGGAGCGGTGGCTCATGCCTGTAATCCCAGCACTTTGGGAGGCTGAGATGGGTGGATCACCTAAGATCAGGAGTTTGAGACCAGCCTGGCCAACATGATGAAACCCCATCTCTACTAAAAATGAAAAAATTAGCTGGGCATGGT
>NW_016806471.1:756104-795863 GCF_001698545.2 Rhinopithecus bieti
AATTATATATAAAATGTAGTGGAGAGTCTCTAAAATACTTTTATGAAAAAAGTATGAATCTAGAAAGCTAAAGTTGGCACAATTTTCTTTTGTCTCCCTTTCTGCCTGCACTCCCTCCCTTCCCGTTTTTCCTTCTTTCTATCTTTCCTTTCTTCCCTCCATTCTTTCTTCCTCTCTTCTTGTTTGTGAAATGGAAAGAGTGAAGGATGATTTCCGTGATTTCACTCCTCCAAAGAATCCCTTCATTCCTTAGGGTCACCGGGGCACCGTGTGTTCCTCTGCTGAGCACTCAAACTACTTTTGGGATGCTTGTGGACAGACTCATCCTTTCTTACCCATAAACTTGGGCCCCGTCAGGGAAGTAAGGAGCTCTGTTATTAAGTGTGGAATTTCCCATGGTACTTACCACAAGCATTATGTGTGATAGATGTTCCATAAATTACTGTTAAATTAGTTAATTAAGGAAAGAAAAAAATAAGAGGGTAAAATCCAGAGGTCCATTGAGTTCTTGAAGGTCACTATGGTGGGCAGCCTCTAAGGGGACTCCCAGTGATCCCACCTCCAGATATTCACGTCCTTGTTCAAGCCCCTCCCTCTGAGTGTGGGCAGGAGCTGGTGACTGGCTTCTAACAAATAGACAATGGGAAAAGTGATGGGGTATCACTTCTGAGGTTGGGTGACAAAGTGAATGTGGGTTCTTTCTTGGGCACCCTCTCTTGCTCTCTTCCTTATTGCTCAGCTTAGGAAAAGTCAGCTGACCTCTTATGAGGCAGTCCAGACAGAAGACCTTAGAACGAGGTACCAGGATTGACCACATGCCCACCTCCACATGAGTGAACTTAGAAGTAGGTACCCAGAACTCAGTCAATCTTCCATGAGTCTGTAGCCTCCAAGGGCTTGACTTCAACCTCAGCCTCCTAAGTATTGAGCCAAAGACACCCAACCAAATTACCATATTTCCCTAACACATAGCAACAATGAGATAATACATATTTGTTGTTTTAATGCTAAATGTGCTAATGTTTTAGTGCTAAATGTTGGAGAAATTTGTGACACAGAAATCGTGAAGAGTCGGCAAAAAGAACCAACCCATTCTCACTACCATTTGTCCTTGTCTTCCTTGCTAATTCTCATACTGTCAACTTCTACATGTACTAAGCATTTTACTGGCTCTTTGAGAGTGAGGGCTGTGGGTGGTGGGGTAGAGAGAACAGAGGACCTTGTGATTCAACCAGGCAGCTTCCCAATGACTCACGAAGGCAGTGGGTGGGAGAAAAAGCAGTGGTTTTAGCACTTGATACCAAATTAATAGTAGCTCCCTCAGACCACAAATTCCTCTTAGCCCCATCACCAAGACAAGGAAATAGTTGCAGTTCTTACAGGTGTCACTGAAGAGTGCACTTTGTGACCCCTGTCCTCTCTAGGGCTGTCTTCAAGGAACATCTGACATAATTGCACTTGAAAGCAAGTACTGTAGGTAAAAAGTTTGGTGAGAATTGCTTAATGTCACCCCTTCCCTTGCAAAACTGCCTGCTCCTGACTGTTTTCTGCTTGCACTGATGTTCCTCTGCAGCCCATGTCTGTGTCCCTAGTGATAGGAACCATGTCTATGGCATTCTTAGGCATGAATGCCATGAGCGATTGAGTGCTGGAGAAAATGTCTTTTGAAGTAGGGACGCAATCTTGGTGTAAGCGGAGAGAGCAGACTGAGAAAGCTGGCATGTGGAATGCTCACGTCCACATCTTGCCAAGCTATTTAGTAGAAGCTGGCCTGCCAGGTGACCCAATTCCAGGGGTGGTAGATGTACATGCCAACTCCAAGCTCCCTGCTGGGGCCCTCACTCCCATGGGAAACAGCTCGCTGTAGTAGCTAATGAGGGAGCCAATGGGCGATAAATACCCATTAGGCAGATTTCTTCTGGGCTCTGACCTTTCCTGCAGAAGCTGCTGCAGACTAGTGGGACTGGGAGGAGGGCAGGAGGGAAGGAGATAGTGGGTGAAAATGCCTAAATAAAATGGGCCTGGCTTCTGCAAAGAGTACCCTGTGATGCCATGCCTTTCTAACTCGGCAAACAGAATTTGATGCTGTTTGAATTTGCAAACTAATGATAAAAAATAATTGCTAAATAGCTCAATAACTGACAGGAAATTACCCTTGTTTCTCCATAACAATGCAGCAAGACAATTCAATTAGGGCTACTGTAGATTAAAAAAAAAAGTTTGTTTACAGGATTCACTTCCAACAATGACAATAGATGAGAAAGATAGGAGGACTGGGGAGAGGAGGGGCTGGAAGAGTTTCAAACCTTCCCTGGTTGCAGATGTCTGTCGACACAGGAGGGGCAGGCACCCTGAAAGCTGTTGGATGGAATTCTCCATTCAGGCGGTTGAGCTGGGAGCGTCCCTCAGGATAATGTCCCATTGGACTGCTTGATGAGAACAAGCAGAGGTCAGCTGGAAACCAAAGAGAGGAGTCATCCTATTTCACCCTGCCCCACCTGCACCCAGTTGCTCCAGATAGGTAGCCAAGGGCTGCTGGGAAGAGTCCACTGGCCCTGGGACACCAACAGGTAACTGGAGCTGAATGGCATTCCCTTTGGGCATTTGCCCAGATCCTTGTTATTAGTGCATTGTTTCCAGATTTGAGTGTCCAGCTCCCCAGAACCACGTCTTGGTCCTGGGTTTCATTTCTTAGGGACCTAGAATTAACCAAGAAAGGTTTACAGTTTTGCTTTTCTAGAGATGTTTGCCATCTGAAAACAATTCTTCCAAACCAAAATTACTTTAAACTCCAGGGAATGATGCTCTTATGATAGAATTATTCACAGTGGTGGGGACATAATTTTGTGCAAGGGATTTTTCAAGACCCCTTAAAGGCTCATCCTCAGTCTCCAAGCTGCTCTGCCCCACTGCGATGAAGAAGAGCAGTGAATCCAGGAGTGGGGGAGAAGACAGGATTCTAGAGGTCACTGCAGAAGCCATGGGTCTGAATCTCCTCAATATATCTGAGTCTGACTGTCCCTCCTGGTATATACCCAATTCAACAACAACGACAACAAACTACCCTTATAAGTTAGGCAATTCTCTGTGGGCAAAATTGTCTGCAGAAATCAGAATTTATTCTTCAATCTCTCCTGGTGAATTACCCCAGTATTTAAAAGGCAGGAGAAAAATGGGGAGGCAGTACAGTCTGCGTAGGGAGATTAGCTTTTTAAGGCAAATATCTGCTCAGAATCACCCTCTGGTCCCTTAGTGCTGTGGACGTCAGATGCCAGGAGTCCTCCTCAGCCCCGTGGTTTAGGGGTATACCCCCTACCAGTAAGACCCAGAGGTTCCAAGGAAATGAGAGACAGGCAAGAAGCTGTACAAATGTTGTCATCTTTAATATGGTCAGTTTCCCTGAGTGATCCGGTGCACAATTTTCTTCCCTTATAAATAAATCCAGCTGAGCCTGTGTTTGCAGCTCCTCATCACTTACAGGAGCAAATCAGCATTGCAATGTATTGTTTCTTATTGCAGGAGTTTTCAGAGCAGAAAGTTAAACTTTTATCTGCACATTCAAGTGAGGTTCCATCCGTTCTCCCTTCCCACCTCCCTCCACTCCCTCCCTGCCATGTCCCCTCCTCCACCCAACCCCACACCAGAAAGGCAAAATCTGTAGACGAGAGGGCTCTGTTTTTCTGCCTGGGAACCCAATTACAGTTGGCTGTTGTGAAATTAACGTTCACAGCCATGAAATTATGCTATAGACGCTTTATAGAAATCACTCAATCAAACAGAGTGAAACCTTTTTTATATGGTAATCATTTCCCACCATCAAATTTCATAGGAAAGAACAGTTTGATTGAACCACCTAGTTAAACTGTGTATGAAATTAGTCATTCTCACCATAAACAGTGTTCTGCTGCCTTCCCAGACAAAAGCTAACAGAATCAAGGTAGTAATTGGTTAGGAAACGACAGGTCCTAATTCTGCCTGAGTGGTATTCCTGCTCTTTTCATCATTTAACTGGAAATCCTGAAGTCATATGCTTCTTCTTCCACAGTGGCCCAACTGAGTGGGCAAAAACCTAGTTGTTGAACCCTTTTCCTATTAACTAGCAATGTAACCACGGGCAAGTTACTAGACCTCTTTGAACCCATGAAATCAGGAAACAGACTTAGTCTCACTTTGGTCTAAAGTAATGTTAGTTGATGGAATCTGCTTCTAATTCTGTGCCATAAAAAGGTTTGCTGTACAGGAGCACTTGAATGAGCCTGTTCTCTCAGATCAAAGATAAAGAATAGAGCGGGAGAAAAAAATAAAGATATGATGATGAAATCAGCTCCTTCCTAATAAGCCAGTATTGTGGGTTAGTCAGTGGAAAAAATTAAGGTCTCAAAAATGAGTGATCTCTAATTTTGTATTAAAGAAACACTGAACCGTTTCATATGCATGATATCCGCAGTTCTTTCCATTTCAAATAGCTGTTTTGATATTTACTAATTTATAATCATAAGGGTCTCCTTTCTCTCTCCTGCTGAATTTCAGTGGTTTCTCTCTGTCTCACCTGAAAGTTATAAACCCTCGCCTACCCTGCTGACCACAAGGTATTTCCTGGAGAGGGTCTTGGGTTGTACCGAATCATGCATAAAAGCCTGTAATTTTGATGTGTTAAGGATTTAGACATAATAGCTCCTGGCTGTGAGCTCTCTTTATTTTCCCTTCAGTAGTGCTGTCAGTTAGTTTATGAAAAACTCTTATAAATTCTGATCATGTGATCTTAGTGGGATATTCCAGGTCCTGTGGTAGTGCCAGGCTTTTCATTTCTATATTGTTTAATAGTTTACAACTCATTTCCATGTGGATTATCTCATCATATGTTCAAAACTATCCCATGAGGTAGATAATATTATCAGCCACAATATACAGGTAAGAAAGTAAAGGCCCAAGGAGCTGAATTGGCTTTGTTGAGTCCCACGGCTAGACAATGGCAGTACCAGCATGAGGACTCAGGAAAGGGTAGATGCAAAGTAAGGCCTGAGGTATGCTTGTCAAAAAGCTTAAAATAGCAAAAATCATAATAACAATAAAAAGCAGGGTATGAGTCAACTGAGGTTGGTCTGTGCTCATCTCAGATGGCTTTACCTACAGGCCTGAGGACTCAGCTGGACCTTTCTGTCTCTATGGTCTGTCTCGGTCCATGGGCTTCCTGTCCTTCAGACATCCTCTCATCCTTCTTCAGAGCATGGTGGCCTCAGGTTACAGGAAGGTAGAGATTGTAAGGACCCACGATGCCTGGGTTCTGGGGCTTCTATAACATCACCTCCACCACATTCTATGGGTCAAAGTCACAAGGGCGACTTAGATTCAAGGAGTGGGAAAACAGACATTACTTCTTGATAGTAGGAGCTGCAGAAGACTGTGGCCATGGTGTTCAGTCTACCACAAATGGTTACCAAGCGGTAGAATTTGGACACATTTAATATATAGGCACTGTACCTGCTGAGACCTGGGTCTTTTGAGTAGACAGATGAGCCTTCGTAGGACAGGAACGAGTTCACTGGACATGTGCTAAAATGCAAGGCAGGGCTTTTGAAACATTCCAGGTTAGTGGAAAGAGCTCTGGATTAGGATATCAGAGACTTGGGTTCTTGCCTTGTATTTATTATAAACCAGCTGAATCAGCCTGGGAAGTTGAGTGCTAACCTAGTTTTCTGTAATGACAGCGTAATGCTCCTCCCAATCTTGGTATGTCCAGGTGAAATACTAGATGGGCAGTCTATAGAGGGCATAAAGCTCCTTATCAAGATCTACAAATTGCAGGGTGCTGGGAGGGAGGAATGGGACAGGGCCTGGTGAGGAAACCAAGGAAGGAGTAATTAAGAATCACACTCAGTGACTTGTTTACGGGATTATCGATGAAGTTCTCTACTTCCTGTATATGTGCTCTGCTAGATTTTTCTATCCTGTTCGTTTCTTTAGACTCACAAATTGCATGGCACTTCCTTAAATACTGCTCAGGATTGGCTAGAATGTTCTCCAGGTTTTGATATCAGGCAGGTTTTCGTTGGCTTTGCTCGCTCCCCTCTTATTAGCTGGGTGTCTTACATCAGTTTTCACCTCTTGGAATAAGTTTATGTCTCAGGAAGGTGTAGACACTTGTCAGGTGAAGGCTATGACACCATTAGCAGTGGCTGGCACAGAATGGGTGTTCAGTGACTCCCTTTCCTTGATTAAACTGTAAGCTTCCTGAGGGATTTGTATCGCCAGAGCCATAGACACAGGAGGAGACCCAGTGCTGCCACCCAGTGCTTTGTTAGCCACTGTACCTAGCCAAGTGCTGGCACAACGTTGACACCTAATAAATATTTGTGGAAGGAACAAGATCCAGAGCTCCAATCTCCTGTCCTGTGCCCTCTCTCACACCTGGCTCCAAATCTCTTTCCCCTGGGTCTCTCTGTCTCTAGTGCCTGAGACACAAGTGCAGTGTCTAGTAGTTTTCTTCATGTTGTAGGAAGCGGTGCTTTGTTCCCCAGCAAAACTGCCTTGTGAGCTCTCCAGGTGTCAAAAGCAGGAAAGAGCACACCAGCTGGGTGGCTGGGACCTCCCTATTCCTCTCTCTGCTCCTAAGCAACACTCAGTCTCTGGCATATCATCTTACTCCTGTGCTTGGATTTCTGACGGGTATGATCAGGAGCCATATCCCATGCTCTTTTCAGATTTCCCATTCCTTGAACCCACAAAACACCACACATTGTCATCTTCAAAGGGTGTATGTGGGGAAGGGCATTGGGAGGATGGCAGGGGTGAGGTGTGCAGGGGTCATCCCAGAACAGCTGCCATCACAGACTGAGCCCAGAAGCCAGAAGTTTTCTCCAAAGTTCAACATTCTCTTGGCAGCTCCAACCTGCTGTCCTGAGACCCCCAGCCACCCAGCTTCCAGGAGGGAGGCTGCACTCAAACCCTTCCAATTCTCCCACTTGATCAAATAGCCCAGGTCCCTGGAGCCTTTTTCTCCTGTTTGAAAAAGCATCCCCAAATCTGTTCTCATCCCCTGTTGGAAAAAATATTCACAAGTCTGACAGTGCCCTCCCTAGTTTGGTCCCAGTTTCCCAGAACTGTCACGGTGGCTGCTGACATTCCAAGCGGGATCAGTGGTGGGATGGTCATCCCTGCTCCATGGGCGTCTTTTGGGGAATTAACATTCAGGGTCTCTGGTCGCTTCTGGCTGCTGAGGTGAGGACATGGCAGGTCTGAGGGAGGAATGGAGGTGGGGCAGGAGTAGCAGTTGAGAGTCAAGCGGGCCAGAGAATAAAGAGAAAGAAAGACATAAGCACTGAAAAGCATTTCGTTTAGAGCAGCAGTGACCACAATCTCTTGTCTTCCCCAGAGAATCATGGCTTTCCAGAGTCATGTAGCCTCTGTGTTTCTGCGAAGCCTCTGCCTGCTCCAACCACAACAGAGGGAAGCCAGCTATCAGCTCACAGAACAGTGAAGTGTGGCATGACGTGAGGTTGCAGCAGAGGCAGGGTCGGCTCTGGTCACTGGGAGGGTGATTGGGAGGGCAGTGGGCAGGATGTGCTCCTGTCCAGATGCATCTTCCCTGCACGGAAGAGCAGTACCTGCTGCTAGTGCTCATAGATTATCACGCCCTTGATGCCCACAGATGCTGTTTCTAATGGGAGACAGATGGGTGACTGGAAGCCTGCAAAGAAAGATTCTTCTTCATTGGTGCCCTGATGATATAACATTGAACATGAGATAGTTAATAAGAAATTTCCTTGCGGCCTTCCCAAATGGGAGGACTAGAGAACTGGCCTCCCTATTAGGTACAAACTACAGTGAGAGTATACTGCAAATAGTGAATGAGCGCCATGCTTCTTTTAAGCCCCCTTGTGATTAGAATTAAGCCAGATGCATAGGAGTTCCTAATGAAATTTTTGAGGGACAAGAGGGATGAAGAGGTCCATAGGGTTTGCCTCTAAAGTGCTGCCGGCCTCACTCTCCTTAGCATGAAGACCCCACTCTTTCTTAAAAGTGTCTGTTTCAGGCCAGGCACAGGGCCTCACACCTGTAACCCCAGGACTTTGGGAGACCAAGGCAGGCTGATCACTTGAGGTCAGGGGTTTGAGACCAGCCTAGAGAACATGGTGAAATCCTGCCTCTAATAAAAACACAAAAATTAGCCGAGCGTGGTGGCATGCACCAGTAATTCCACCTACTTGGGAGGCTGAAGCAGGAGAATCTCTTGGACCCGAGAGGCGGAGGTTGCAGTGACTGGAGATCGCAGAACTGCACTCCAGCCTGGGTAATGGAGTGCGACTCTGTCTCAAAAAAAGAAAACAAAAACAAAAAAACAAAAAACCTATTTCTTCATTCTGGACACTCTCAAATGGAATTCCTACTTCTGTTCGCCTTGGAGCGAGCCTCTGTAATATGACTGAGACCTTGGAATTGACTCCGTGGTAATTTCCCCTGCCTTTTTGACTGTCTTAGCTGTTCAACCTCAGCCACTTCCATCTTCAGCAAGAGCACCCAGTGACCCCCCCTCCTCGCCCCCATATTAACTTTGGCCCTAAAGTATCCAAAATCTATGCAAAAGGATTTTCATGAGCTTGCACTTCTACATCTACTGCTAAAAGGAACTCTTGTGAATGTGCCATGGGAGGCATGGACAAGAATAGTCATAACAGCACCATTCACAAAAGAAACACTTGGAGACAACCAAATGCTCATCTGTGGGACAATGGGTAAGGTGTGCATTCAGTGAAATATTCTGTAGCTGTGACACATAACAATATGCATGCATCTCAGTAATCTAGTGTTAACCAAAAATAAATCCCAATTAAACATAGCACGACATCCTTATAAAGTTATCAACAAGTAATTACTGTTTAGGAAAATATAGAGATACAATAAAACTCTATAAAAAGAAAGCCAAAAGTGAAAAAAAAAATGATTCAGAATGGTGGTCACTTCTAGTGTGGAATGGGAATGGGGGCCCCACATAGCTGCAGCTAAGTTATTGGTTGTTTTGGGTAGAGGATTTGTAAGTGTTTGTCAGGCTATGAAACAGAACTAGCTAACTAAATAAAAACATGTAATGGGAACGATAGAGTAAAGGTTGCTGCTGACACGTTAGGAGGGGAACATACACAAATGGTTCCAGCTGGTGGCCAGAGAGGAGAATTCAAAGACATGTTTCTCACCCAGCAAACTGGGTGCTCTCTCTCTCTCACTCTCTCTTTGTCTCTCTGACTCTTCATTCTTGCATTTTGTGACCCAGAAATGGACCCTCTTAGCTCATTGTACCCTCCCCAGGTCTGTAAGTAATAATAAATTATTGAACTTATTTCCTACTGTACATTGAATTTGCACCTTCAATCTGAAGAACCAGGGACTACCCTAGCCAGGGGTTAATTGGGACACCAGGGAGAAAACATGGTCAGGCTCCCAGTGCCAGAGCGATGGTCCAGCAGGCATAAACTGGATACAAGTCACCCAAGAACTACAAGGGAGTCTTTCAGTATGAAGAAGTTTCCTGTGTGAGGGACCTCCTGGTTACAAGTTGGTCTAGGAAGCATTAGGGCATCTGTTAGGTAAAAGAAATAGCCTATGAAATGCACACTGTAAACATTATGCCCAGCTTTCCATCATTTTCTGTTGGGCCAGGGTTTCTAGCCACTCTAATATTGGAATCCTAATTTAGAAAACAAAGAAACTGGCCGGGTGTGGTGGTGCACGCCTGTAATCCCAGCACTCTGGGAGGCCAAGGCAGGCAGATCACGAGGTCAGGAGATTAAAACCATTCTGGATAACATGGTGAAACCCCATTTCTACTAAAAATACAAAAAAAAAAAAAAAAATTAGCCAGGCGTGGTGGCACTCACCTGTGGTACCAGCTACTCGGGAGGCTGAGGCAGGAGAATGGCGTGAACCCAGGAGGTGGAGCTTGCAGTCAGCCAAGATGGCGCCACTGCACTCCAGTCTGGGAGACAGAGTGAGACTCCGTCTCAAAAAAAGGAAACCACGCATAGGCCAAAAATGAGTGTTCCACGAACTAAGATTATGATTAATTCAATTCTGTGCAGTTTTTTGGGGAAAATCTCTCTGGAGAGGAGTCTTAAAACATTGCCAAGAAAATAACAGAGCTGGCTGAGTGGCAGACAACTTCCTTTCCACTCCTAAGCCAATAGCAGAATGAGGGCATAGGCCAAAACTTACTTTAAATCTTGTGCAAGAGTTGAAGTCATTGCTTCCTGTCTTACTTTCCTATTGCTGTTGTAACAAATTATCACAAAGTTGGTAGTTTAAAGCCACATAAGTTCATGACTGTACAATTATCTTAATGTGAGACTTAAAATAGTACAAGTTGATTACCATACAATAAGTCAGATTTTTGACTTGGATTTCGCTGGGATAACATTGATACATTTGCAGGGCTGCATACTTTCCTGAGGCTCTAGGGAAGAATCTTTTTCTTTGTGTTTTCCCATTTCTAGAGACTGCCCACATGACTTGGCTCATGGCCCCTTCCTCTGGCATCAAAGCCAGCAAAGGCAGCTCCAGTCTTTTCTCATTGTATCATTCTGACCTTCTGCTTCCCCTCCCACTTATAAGGACCCCTGTGATTACATTAGGCCACTGGTAATCCGGGATAATCTCCCCATCTCAAGACTCTTAATTTCACCTGCAGAGTCTCTTTTGCCATGTAAGGTAACACATTCATAGCTTCCAGGAATCAGACACAGCCACCTCGGGGGAACCATTATTCTGCCTGTCTCTTTCCAGTGAGGACACATCCAATCAGCTCCTTTAAACTAACTGTTCCCTCTGTTCTCCCTCTTGCTCCAGTTCTTTTGCAACCAGCTGTGTCGAGGGCACAGTACTGGAGGGAAAGAAAGAGGAATTAATAGACTGGGAAAGCAGGAGCAGGATACATTAAGGGCTTGACTCCATCTCAGAAATCACCAGCCCCTGAATGAAGTCAGTCTGAATCAGTCTCTAACTCATTTCATCTAGCATGGTATTGGAAGTCTGGGCCATAGTAGCTGGGTGCAGCGAGGCATGCAGTCCTGCTTTGGAGGCAGGAAGCCCTGACAATGTAGATTTAAGAGGAGAGCCAAGAAATTCAAACTCTCTTATAGAGATGTAATATTGGAGCCTGGAATGCCAGATACCGAGCCTAGATCAATGTGCAGAATCAATAGCCTCTGGCCAAAAACTGGCAGGGATTCCTGTTTTCCCATCATCCTCTGCTTAGTAAGATTCTTAGAGTCCATTTGAGGACAGTGCAACTTACAGACCTAAAGAGAAGTATGGAAAATACATGGAGGCTGGCAGAGTTCCCAAACTATATAGAAACTATAAAAGGCTCTTAAAACCTCCTGAGATTTTTTAGTATGAAGAGACCAAAAAAAAAAAAAAAGGAAAAGAAAAAGAAATCCCTGGTAAGTAACATACTCATTTTCTCCAAGTCAAGCTTTATCACACAAAGTACCTGGACAAGTGATTTTCTCTGTCTGGACCTCAGTTTCTCCTCTAAATAATGAGAGGTTTATATAGATCCCTGTGTCTGTGTTTGACAATTGCCGTTTTCTTGGCATACAGTGTGTTTAGCCTGTTCTCCATGGCTGCCTTCAGGCTGATGCCAGACGTCGCCTTTTCCTACAGCACCAGCTTCTCTTCTGCTGACACCCACTGCCTGTGCAGAGATTTTCAGGGTGTGCCATTAGGGCCACGTGACACAGTGATAGGCAGGAGCTGGCTCAGAGAGTTAGTTGAATGTGCTGTTGACTCCACGTTCACACTGGTAGCTAGACAATGGCCATGGTGGCCTATGTACACCACAGAAATGGGCAAACACTGCGAAGCACGGATTTCCCTACCACCACCTGAGCCCATTTAGCAGAACCCACCCACTGGATAGCACTTCTGCTTCTGCTGGTCCCACTCCTGGAAGCAGGAGAGCAGCATCAAGAATACAGGCCATAGAGTCCATCACCCAGTGTTCAAATCTTGATTTGCCATTTTCAACCTGGACTACATTAGACCTTATGTAACAGTGCTTTCTATTTGATAAGGTTGCTGTGAGGATCAAATGTATGTAAACACTCAGCCTGATACCTAGTGCATCACAACCTGTCAGTAAGTGCTCCGTCTGTTCTGTTAGGATCAGCGAGATTATTGAGGAGTTTTACCAACACTGTCGTGAAAGAGGGAAAATACCTCTCTTCCGTTTGTATTTTGCATGTCACATGGGGGATCAATGAAGAACTCCTGTGTGCCAGTAATTTATAGAGTTTGAAGGGAAACCCTGATTTCACAAATCAAATTTTTTCCTTCCCCAGCCATCAGGATTCAGACAACAGTCTATGGTGGACTGGGTTGGGAGACATGTAAAGGGAAGTATCATGTGGTTCTGAGTCATTCCTACTCAACAACCTCTAAGGCTTTCTTACTAGACTAAGCTTATTTGTCCCTTTGTCTCTTTCCTTAGGATCACTTTTTTCCCCAAAGCCTCCTCAGTCCTATAAGAAAAGAGACATCTAAGTGGACAACCCTACCAAGATTTATACAGGCAGCTCCCAGAATGTGCTGGAGATCCTGACACTAACACTGGGATTTTGAGCCCGTAAATAAATAAAACAATCTCTGGGTAAAACAATCTCTGTTCTCACGAGGCATATGTGCCCAGGGATACTCCATCCTCACTGAGAATTATGCAAGAGAAATTCAGGTTAAATGTATCTTAATGGACTGAAGTTTTACATAAAGAGGCATCTTCTCAAAATGAAAGCCATACAATAGGAATTCTAGACGGAAACAGGGTCTTTTCAAGAGTAACTTTACAATCAGAAAAATAATTCTTGTTTTGCAGAATAGTGATGTTGGAGAATGGCAAAGATATGGCATGAGCACTTAATCTTCCCATGGGTGCTCATGGGAGACACACCTAATAGATCACAGCCATCTCTTTCCTGGAGCTCATAGGCAGCCTCAAAACACTTCTCAATGAAGCACTCTAGGCAGTCATTGTCAATCAATCAGAGTGGCATGTGATATTAAAATATATTTGCCATCCTGAGTTTAGATGAAATGGGGGAATGGACGAGATGTTATTATGAGGCCCTTTCTAATCCCAGGGTTCCATAACAGTCGGTGATAGCATCAATCTAACACTGTATCCTCAAACTGCTATTGCCAGATCTGGATAAATATCGCAATTAATTGGTGAAATGCACTTGCAATGTCTAGTAAAGATAGCCTGTTCTGCCTAGTAGAGTTTTTATTTTCCTCTGTATATCATGAGATCTCTATTTGCCCCATATTTTCTGCTGATGAAATATTATTGATGGTGGCGGAGATGGTGATTATTATTAAGACTATCAATAATAGTAAGAAGAAGCTACCCTATATTTCCTGGTAATAAAATGAGGATGATTAGTTAGCTTGCTAATTTATGCCATTCATCTTCTACCTCTCTCTTCTTGACCTCCCTAAGGCACCACACCCATTAAGGTAGCTTTTTAAAGTGATATTTCAGTTCGTCACATGTGTCAATCGGAAAGGTAAGGACCCATTTTTGCATTGATGTCTGTCAATTCAGTTATGAGAAAAAGATACTGTTCCCCATTACCAGTGGGTAAACACATGTAAACAAGCACTAACCATTCATTCTCTGCATTCATATTGACCTATCTTTGCTAGATACCTTCTTCTCTCTGTTGAACTTTCAGCTCATGACCTTTCTAGTGTTTGCATCTTTATTTCACAGCTGACAAAACCAAAACGCAAACTGAGAAAGTGAGGCTGAGTCTGTACAGGAAGTCAGTGTCAGAGCACAGCTAAAACCCAGATCTTCTGGCTGCTGTGTGCAACTTTAACCACAGGCCGATTGTTTTTCATTACATCACACTTGCCAGTGAGATGCAGTCTACCTTTGGATTGAAAAGTTGGGCGTTCTGATTAAATCAGATCTAGTTCTCACTTACGAATTGAGTTCATCTCTTTTGAAAAAGTCACTGTGCGTTAGCTAACTCGAGGCTGTGCAGGTCAGGGCGTTTTCACTGTGGAGCAGATCCCCAGCTATAGATGGGCGTCTACATGTCTGTATTTGCATCCCCTCCCACACACAAATACCCAGCACAGCATACACTTGTTAATTTAATTTATTTATAAACATAACCTGCCAAATTTTGAGATGATGGATGATTTGGGGCTTTAATAAATCCAACATTGAATGAGCCCAAGAAATTGTCTAGTGTCAGCTTTTCACTAAATGCAATTAGTCATGTGGAAATATTACAGATATAAAAAATAATCTTCAGCGGAATTTCATAAATTTGGTAGAGTACACAGAATCTAGGAAAGCTGCTTGTTTAGAAAGTGAAAAAAGAAAAAACGTGGGAGAAAGCAAAGAAGGAAGAGAGTGAGGAAGAAGAAAAAGGAAGAGGAGGAGGAGAAGGAGAAAGGAAGAGGGGAGAGAGAAATATTGATGAGAGAGAAAGACAATGTCACCTGCTCTTGCAATTCCATGACTCTTTTCTGTATACACAATGCAGACATTGCTATTCTTTGCAGATCCTTTGCCCTGCATATATTTGGCAGTGAAGATGGAATGGCAGCTCCTCATTCTGGTGTCTATACTGCCTTGCTTTCACACTTATTCATTTTCCCTGCAGTCATCTGTGAGGAGGTTCAGACAAGTTCCCAAAAGAGACAAAGCAAACAATGAGTAGGGTTGGCCCCTGGAGCTTTAGGATCCACATTGGCAAACTGCACTCACTACTAGAAGTCATCCTCCTCTTCTCAGATGGTTCCTGTTCTTGTCTTCTTCTTCTCCATTACTGGTCCAGCTTCCAGAGCATTGGTTTCAGGTCCTGGACAGAGCCAGGACTGGGAGAAATAATCCCATCCATAGGATCTTCTTGAGAATAGGGGATGTGTCTTATACATGACCAGGTCACCAGTGGCTGGCCCAGGACTTGGCAGGTAATAGGTTCTCAATGAATATCTGTTGGATGAATGAGTGGTTTTGACTTTCCTCGTCTCACCTAAGTTGAGAAAAGATTCACTAGGATCTTATAAATAAGTTCTTAAGGAGGTGTATTGCATCCCTGCCAGAAAGTGCTCTATTCTTAAAGAGTAAACAGAAAGAGAGTAACTTAATTCAGAACCTTTATTTTCTAATAATGAAACTGTAAGCTCTGGTGGAGCATGTTCTTGAGCTCATTCTTGAGGTTGACCTGCAAAGTAAGGTGAACTCTAAGCTAAGGTGATTAGAGTTTGTGCTTTACTGTGTGATGTTTGTTTTCATTGCTTGGTCCTGTGATACAAATGTGCCTGAAAGGCAATACGGCACATTGGTTAACATAGAAACCAGCTTAACTCATTTAACCTTTTGTGCCTCAGTTTCCTCATAGAGGGCAATAGTACTTACATTATATGATTGTGGGTGAAGATTAACTGAACTGATCTTGGCAGAGCACTTTGAACAGAGCCTAGAACGTAGGAACTACTGTGTAAGAAGGATCTATTATGATGTTTTGATTGAAGAAAAGACAAAAAAGAATGAGCTATTATTTTTCTTAGACCTCATCCTATAAGACTATGAAATGAGAATAGTAAACAACCCCCCTGCCCCATTTCTCATTTGTGTGATATTGATACTAAGCATAACATAGTAAGGGCTGTATCTGAAATAGGGGCCCTGTTTAATGGTTTGGGGAGATGCTGACATTTGTGTTTTTTAAATCTACCACTGGAAATTAGCATAATGGGGAAGACCGTGTGAGGAACATTCGCATCAGGAGACAGACTGCCGTCAAAAAGGAAACAGAGATGCCCATGCAGTCATCCAGATTCTGAGTCATTGAGTGTGGGGGAGAACATTTCAATAGGAATAAATAGAATTTGGTGCATAAACTGTGATTTGAGCAGCAAGTCCTGCAGTATAGTTGGGGCTGGCTTTTCAACTTAATTATGCACATGTGTCTCTGGCAAAGTTTATTGAATCATATGGTGTAAACCATAAACAAACACTAAAAACCTGGCTGGGTTGACGCCTACAAGCTACAAAATGATCTTTAAAGATCAAATATTTATTCCAAAATCCCAGGAGCCAGCCTCTCTGCACTAAAGTCAAAAGCAAGTGATCCATTCTTCCTCAACAGTAGTTTATGAATCTTCTTCCTGATTGGAATATGCACAAACCAATTACGGTCCCCTGAGTGCCACGCCGCATGAAGGAGCCAATTTGGGTGACACACAAAATGCATAATCTAAAGGATTAGTAAATTGCCTTGGCAGTGAATTATCTCTGCAGAGCTTGACATAAATCAACCTCGTGATGCGCCATTGAGGGAATGTAAAAGCCTGGGCTCCCCAATAGTCTTCTGGATTCCCTCTGGCAGGGCCTCATTAGGCTTGGGAAGGCTGATACACTCAGCAGGGTGGCTTCTGAGGGTGGCTAATGGGAAAAAAAAAGCAGACATTCCATCCTCTGCCTACTACAAACAATCTCATGATTAGCTGCAAAACCCAGGCCGCCTCCTCATTTCTCAGGGAAGAGAGGCCTCTACTGTGTTTCCCAACCCCACTCCAAAGCTGCTGCCTCATTGCTAATTTCCATTCCATTTGGGATCTCAAATGCAAGCTGATATCACCAGGCTTTGCTGCAATTCTGGGTTGCTCCTCAGAACGTTTGTTCCTTTTTTTTTTTTTTTTCTTTTTATGGAGCAATTCACAAGCCAGCTCAAAGTTCATAACTCTGCCTATGGCTGGCTGGTGGCTTTGCCTGTGTATTTTTACAATAGTTATATATGTATGCACATATACATATTGAAGCATAATTATAAATATCTGTGTGTTATGGCCCATGCGAGGGAAGCCTCCTTCCTGCAGGGAGTTTGAGCTATCTGCAAATGACCACCTGGTCCTGTTCATCTTCCAAGACATTGCAAGTCCAATCAAGCCTCCCAGATAAGGAATGTATTATAAAGATACATACATGTCAAGATGCTGATGCAAGCTATATAAGGGACAGCAAAAATAAAGAATAAATAAATAAAAAGTCATTGGAAGATTCTGTTTGAGGAAGTTGTCTATGATGGCTTTCCAGCATATTTGCTGGATGTCCTCTGCTTATATACTGAACCAAAATCATATTTTATTGCTGATGTTGTTAAGACCATCATTTCCTCAACCCTAATCCTGGTTTGGTTTGTTTCCTTCAATATGACTTTGTGTTCTCTAAATAGATATTGCCAGCTGAGGTCCTGGGGGCCGTGTGCACTTGGAAAACAGATTTTGTTTACCACCACCTATAAGTTTTTGTGAAGAGTCAATATTCCAACTTAAAAAAGAAAGATTTGTTACTTCTCTTGCAAAATAAATCAGAAGATTTGGTCTTCATTGCACCAAGGAATACTGCTGTCCCACCGTGTGGCAGGAGCGAGGTCACTCTGAGAGGAATCTCAGCTTCAGAACATCCAGATGTCCTCACATCTCCCTCTGCCCCAGATCAGCTCCTGTTCCCCAGTGGAGCTATTCAAACTCCAGGTCATCTTTGAGGCTTGTGGGAGTTACTTCAACTCTCATACCTCTGCAGCCAAGGAAGACTTGGGACAAAGAAGATCTGGGACCTCTTGTCCTTCCAGGCCCAGTGGCCATCTTTTAGGCCTCCTAGACTTTGACAGTTCTTTGGCACAAGGCAACCCAAACTAACTGGACAATATCCAGACCCAGGAGCCAGAATGTGCTACTCCATTTTTGTATTACTATAAAGGAATAGTTGAAACTGGGTAACTTATAAGGAAAATAGGTTTAGCTTACGGTTCTGCAGGCTGTACAGAAAGCGTGCCACCAGCATCTGGTCCTGTTGAGGGTCTCAGAAAGCTGCAATCATGGCAGAAGGCAAAGCGGGGGAGCAGGTGCATCACGTGGCAAGGGACAACAAGCAAGAGAGGAGGTGCCAGTCTCTTTTAAACAACCAGATCTCATCTCACCACCAAGGAGACAGCATTAAGCCATTTATGAGAGATCCACCTCCATGATCCAATTACCTCCGACTAGGCCCCACCTCCAACACTGGAAATTACATTTCAACATGAGATTTGGAGAAGGCAAACATCCAAACTATATCACAGAATAAGAGGATGGAGGAGAAATACCAGCTCTGGGGACTTCTTCCCCTAGAGAGATTCGGGAGACCTAGCAACTCTAACAGAGGAGATCCTGCACGGGCTCACGTAAGCACCTGAGTACAATGTTACCTTTATGAGGCATAGAGACACCTTGGAGATTCGGGGAAGCAGGGGTGCTAAAGATTTCTGATGTCAGGGAGGGGCCTTGTCCAAGAGCTTGAGGGTCCCACACTTCGTCATGGGTGGTCACAGGCAGTCCACCAGCAGTCTACAAGGCCTATAGTGACTTTTTGGATTCTCTGTATTTTTCCACCAGAAGAGTTTCCTTAAACACAAGGTAAAATTGCACTCTTTTCCCAGTTCCTAAACATCCAGGACATGGTTTCCTGTTCCTTGCCTACCTCCCCTTGCCTGCCCCACAACTTAGGTGGATGTGAGAATATTCTGTAAGATATCCTCCTGGAAACACTATGCTTAACCCGCACGCTGGTCCTTGTTCATTCCTTCTGCTGCAACCCTTTATAGATGAGGCCCCTTGTCTCCAAGCACTGTCAAGCTGCCTGACAGTAGATTGAAGCCTTGAGTGTGGACACTGGTTTGGGAGAATATTAACCAGAGTCCTTGAGGTTTTTATCTACAACTTAACACTCAGAGAGAGATGAGCACTAGAGTTTGTTTATATGGTTCTAATAAAATACACTTGGCACTAAGCCTCTGCATCACTGATGGCATGGTCTCGCTCACTGCATTCTGGCATGGTACATACCTTTTGTAGCAATAGTGCTCTGCCTCATTGCCGCCTCTCTATTTTCTACCACCATAGGGCACTTTGTCCTGGAAGTTTGTCAGTACCTAAACGATCTGAGTGCTGTTCAGAAAGTACTGCAGAATAACAGTTGGTGGCTGAAGGCCAGGAGGAGTTGTACTGTGATAGGCTACAGCCACGCTGAAGAGCATCTGGGCAAGAGATGCTGCCTGACTCTCAGTCTCATGCTAAAGGAGTAAAGAGATGAAACTCATCACTGCCTCCTGAAGGGACTGCTACTTGGGCTTCTTTGAGATGATGGCACCTGTGCCCTTTGACCCTGGCCCTATAAAGTTTAGTATATAAAGCTTTATATATAAAGCTTAGTATATAAAGCTTAGTATATAAAGCTCCATAAAGCTTAGTTCAAAGACTCTTATTCCTGGCCAAGACCCTGAAGAATCTGAATATGCGGTGGAAGAGATGCTAGATTCCTACTGGTGGCTAGCCAGGTCCAGCAACTGGTTTCCCCAGGAATAAAATAGGCCAGAACCAGAGCTCTGGAAGTCTTCCTCGCACACCCATAACATGCCAGAGTGCACTAGAGGTTTTCATGGAGCAAACCTGAAAAAACTGAATTCTGCCCTATCCAGGGGAACTGGTGAAGTGCTGGGAGACGTGGTGGTGGCAATATCATTTGTATCTGAGCATGAGCAATTGTATCTGTGTTTACATTGCTCAAGAAGCTTCTCCAGTGTTCACATTTCAACCTTCACCTTTACACATCCACCTTTTACCTGGTTTCCCCAACACAGCTTATCCCAACCAGCATAAGTTCATTGGCGATAATGAGTCACTGAAAGGAATGTTTACCAGCTCTGTCTTAGTTACTCGTGGTGGTAGGAGGATCCATCCTTGCTCCCCAAGCCCTGTCTTGGCAGGCAAGTACCCTTGCCTTGCTCCTCGCCATTCTTTTGTTCATTGAAGCCACTAATGGCTTGATGTTGAGTGCCCTCTCAGCCCCTTACCCACTGTCTGGCCAGGGTGCTAAAGGACAGAGAAAGCCCCTGCAGCAGGTCACAGGCGGAATCGACTGCTGCGTCGAGGAGGTGGGTAATCCACAAATGATAGCGAGCCAGTGAATAAGCACACATTGATTATGCTCATTTCACTGCTAGTGGAACTGCCTATGGGGAGGATGGGCTGGGGAAAAATTGATGAGCTGGTTAGTGTGGCTTATTGGCGAGACAGTTTTAACACCATGTGGCTTTAAGAGTCCTGTTTAAAAAAAATTAATGTGGAGATTGCATTCTAATGGGTCTGAGTTCATACGCAGTGAGTTCCAAATATGTGTCTCTAGGGGCAGTTCTTGCATTAGGCTCTTTGTTCTGAAATCCCTTGGGGTGGAAGAGGGTAACGTATCATATTGAACATATGTTAAGTGTCACTGATGTTGTGCACACATCATGTAGAGGATGCAGCCGGGTGGGATGTGTGGATGTGTGTCTCCCTAGTGCTGAGCAGGTAACAGTAATGAGATGTCCTAACTTGGAAGCTGAGATGTCGGGGAGACAAGGGTTGATGAATGAGATGGATGCTAAATGGAACTCTGAAGGGGAAATCAAACCCTAATGGAGTTAGAGAAGACTTAGATGGTATTGAATGTATCAAGAGCAAAAGAGACCGAGTGCAAGAGGAAAGAATGAAAAGAAGGAAGGAAGGAAAGGAAGGGAGGGAGGGAGGGAAGGAAAAAGAAAAGAAAGAGTGAGAAAGAGAAAGGAAAGGAAAAGAGGGAAGGGAAGAAAGAAAAGAGGGAGAGAAAGAGAGGTAGGGAGGGAAGGAAGAAAGGCAGGCAAGTGAGCTAGAGAGAAGCTAGGCAGAAGAAAAGGATGGATGAAAAGAAGGAAGGAAAGAGAAAGGAAAGGAAAAGAGAGAAGGGAAAGAGAGATAGGGAGAGAGGCAAGGAGGGAAGGAGAGGAAGGAGGGAGGAAAGGAAAGAAAGGCAAGCAGGCGAGCTAGAGAGAAGAAAAGAATGGATGGATGGATGGATGATGGATGGAAGGAAGGAAGGAAAGGAAGGAAGGAAGGAAGGAAGGAAGGAAGGAAGGAAGGAAGGAATGAAGAAGGGAAGGAAGTTAGTTTAGTTGAGAGGGGGGAGAGACACGGAGGAAAGAAGGGGAAGGAAGGTATTAATGATTCTCATCTATTCCTCTATCACTAAAATGCATCCTGGCCTCCACCTCATTGCTCACTCCATTGTTCACACTGGATTTAACTCTAAACCTTACTCAAGTCCTTTAGTAAATCATTCCTGGGCCATTCTAGCTCACAAAGATTTCTATCACTGATGATCTCATTAAGTAGTATTTCATGTGTTATAATAGAAATTTACTTTTGCTTTAAAATGCTTTTAATTAAGCTCTTTCTCCACTGAAAAAAATTTTAAAATAAAATAAAATGTGACTCAAATATTTAATTTGCTCAGATATTTTATCAGCTCCTTTAGAGCACATTTTATCACTTACTTATCTCTGCACCTGCCATAGTTTTTAGCACAACATTGGAACATAGAGGAGGCAAAGTTGGTGATTATGGACTGCACTTGATTTGAAATTTGAGTCATGCAAATTAAGAATTCTCCCCACTGCCTTGAAAAGGCTAAAGCCCTTTGCTGTTTTTGCCTAATACCTAGCAGGTTGGTCCCGATGACATTCTTCTCCTTTTTTTCCCTCTGCCTTAGTTTCTACTCCTTAGGATCCTCCTTTCCTTGATCTCCATGTCCCAGCCCTGAAGAAAGTGAGCCAGTGAGAATGTCCCCCTCCTGCCATCTTGGCAATGATCTTAGCCAAGCCTGGTCACAGTGGCAAGTCTCGACCTCAAGACTCCCTTCCCACCCAACGGAAGCCCTCCACCACTCCATTGAAAGCCACTGCACAAGTTTTTCCTGGTCAGGAAGTCCTAGCGGCTTTCTCTCCTGATTTCCTTATTTTTGCACCATGTTCTTAAACCTGGAGACCCCTCATTTCATGGTTGCTTCAAATGGTCAGCTCTGTGGGAAGCCCTGCCTGGTTCCGTTTTCTCAAGGTGCTGCTACTCACTGGCATCATCCCTTCAGCTTCTCGTGCTGAGCTCACAAGCAAGTGATCCTCACCCTGGTGCCACATCCTTTTCTTAGACACCCTGCTTGTCACAGAGGGAGATCTGGACAAGACTTGTCATTAAACGACTTGCCTGAGCAACAGGATTCACATTTTCTCATGTGACCACTCAGGGACACCAAGGTGAGAACGGCTGCTGCCCAGCGTCTCATCTCATCTCAGGGATACCATTAGGAAGACCTACCTTGTTTCAGAGATATGGAAAACACTCGATTTCCTTTTGACCTCCAATTTCCCCTTTCCCTGAGTACTTTTTAAACGCTGAGTTCCTTTACAACTGGCTTAAAAGAAATCCCATTTAAACCTCCAGAGCTTTTAACTTTTCAAAACTTTTTCTTACTTTTAGTCTCATTTGATCTTTATGATATCCCTGCAAAGTAGGTAGAGTAAGCATTATTAGACCCATTTGAATAATGAGCCACAGAGACCCAGGAAGATGAGTGTCTTGCTGCAAGTCCCCTGAGAAGGGACCTTTGTCTCCTAACTCCTGGGTCAGTGTTTTTTCATCATTCTAAGGACCTAAGTGACTTGACCATCCTCTTTTCAAGCTCTCTAGTGTCCTGGGTCCATCCAGCAAGAGAGGGAGGGGGAACGAGGGTGTGTGGGGACAGGGCTGGGGGTGGTGCAGCAAGGAAAAAGGTTCATAAGGGGAATAATGCTTACATGGCTTACATGTCAATGGCTACTCATTAGCAAGGAGAGGTCAGGGCACCTGCCGATAATGATGTCTGCATTATGGTACTTAATGGAAATGGTGCAGTACCTGCCCCATCAAAAACTAATCTGCCCAAGAGACACCCAGGCCCAGCACAGCAAGAATGAGATCCCCGCTGGGGATAGCTCCTGGAACTGAATCCAAAGCCATTAGTATCAGAAGTCCCCAGCCATGCATTTAGCAGGCCCTGCTGATTCAGACAGTGCAAAGACTACAGCCATTATTGAGGCCAGGCGGGGACTGGAAAAGCAGCCCTGGAGACTGGAGGCTTAGATTCATCTATCTGGCTTGAAGGATGCTGAGATGCCTGCAAGCAGGGGCTGAGGAAGAATGAATGGAGGGTTTTCACTCTCCCCAGTTCCATGGGGGTCTTGGCATGAACACTCTGCCCGTTCTTTAAAACACAGCCAAGTAGTTCCTCTCCAAACTCTCTCCCAAGCACAACCATGCCCAGGTCTTACCTATGGCATCATGAAGGACTGCTTCCCTGTTCCTTGTCTAACTTCCTCCAGGGAAGCCAGGGTGAGTGGCTCAGCCTCCAGGCCTTGCAGAGCCACCATCAGCAACATTCCTGGTACCCATGTCTGAGACAAAGCAGAAGGTTGCTGTGGTACCCCGTGCTGCAGCACTGTGAGCCCTGGACCATGGCTTCGGGCACTTGGAGCGGGGGTTGCTAAACCTGTCTCTGCATTGGCCAATGTGTGGCCTTGGCAGAGGCTCTTCCCTCATACATGACTGTTTTATCTGACAATGGAGGTACTAATGGCTGCCCATTGGGTTTCCATCAGGACTTGATTTCATTTTGGAAAAGAGGGAACGAGAGAGGTTTTAAAAGTAGAAAGAGCTGTGAAAAAAGAACTTACATTCAGAGAGAGTATGTGTATATGTGTGTTTTTCTAAATGATTTTTTAGTTTAAAAAAAGTATTGTAAAAATTATTTTGCAATTGTTCAAAATAAACTTTTCTAGATATGTGTGATTAAGTAGTCAAGACAAAAATAAAAATAAAAATAAAAATAAAAAATAAAAGTAGAAAGAGACCAGGCATAGTGGCTCATCCCTGTAATCCCAGCACTTTGGGAAACCAAGGCCTGTGGATCACCTGAGGTCAGGAGTTTGAGACCAGCCTGGCCAACGTGGAGAAACCCCATCTCTACTAAAAATACAAAAATTAGTCAGGCAAGGTGGTGTGTGCCTATAATCCCAGCTACTCGGAAGGCTGAGGCAGGAGAATTGCTTGAACCCAGGAGGTGGAAGTTGCAGTGAGCCAAGATCACACCACTGCACTCCAGCCTGGGCAAAAAAGTGAGACTCCATCTCAACACAAAAAAAAAAAAAAAAAAAAAAAAAAAAAAAAAAAAAAAAATAGAACTCTAAAGGCAAAATATTGCTTTTCTGTAGATGAGAGTAGCTATTCCTTTTTTTCCTCCCTGAAGGTAGCACTGCCAGCTGGCATCCCCAGGGGATTATCAGGTGAGCAACAGGCTTGACACATTGGATATCTCTCGGGGTCCCATTGGTTCAGGCAGGGCACAGTCTCCAGCCATTAAAGGGGCCAAACATGCAAAAGAGAAAGTCCCTCAGGGCCTCTGCATACACTTGCAGCCTAGCCCTCCAGGTGGCCTGAGAGACCATCCTGTGCAGGTAACGTTTTTATTACTCTTCTCTTCCTCTGGCCCTGCCCTTCCCACAGTAACAGGTTTTTTCTGACTCATGGCAGCCACAGCATCAACATCCAGCCCTCTAGCTTTCTCCTGCTTGTGTGTGTGTGTGTTTGTGTGTGTGCGTGTGTGTGTTTTTCTTCCAAAGGCCTGTCTCTCATTCATCCATGTTTCCTTAGGGTGCACAGGTAGTTAAGATTGAAAGACCTCAGCAAAATTAAACAAGCCCCTGGCTTTTTATAGAGGAAGAAAATAAAGCCTGGAGAGAAGCTGCACTCAGAGCCAATTAGAGATGAATTCCAGAGTAGAATCTCATTCTTCTAAAGTCAGGAGGCCTCATGTAGAACTAAGAGACAAAATGGAGAAGATGAGATCATATGACCTCTCAGTCCAGCCAAATCTCTGCACCTAAGTTATCATAAAACACCCTTCAGATGACCCGTATAACCTTACAGATATAATTTACTTATTTTATTCGACAAGAAGATCCAGATTGATGCTGTCCTGTATGGTAGCCACCATATGGCATTTCAGTTGCATGTGTCATTTCAGTTATTAATTAAAATTTAGTTCATCAATCATATTTTAATTAATTAAAATAATTAATTAAAACAATTAAAATTTAGTTCATCAATCTTATTAATCCCATTTTAAGTGATTCCAGGGTGCAGTGGCCACCATATTGGACAGTGCAGATACAGAACATTCCATTAATCAGGGAAGGTTCTATTGGACGGTACTGGTATAGGGCTGGGATTCGTTCTCTCATTTTCAGATGGAAAATTAAGGCTTGGAGAAGGAAGAAGACAGTAACTTGTCTGATTCCTGTAGTCAGTAACAAGAGGGACTTTACTTTTTGTTACACCAATTTCCACACCTTTGCCTATAAAAGGCAAAAATTGCATCCCATTTTGAGGTCCTTGGGAGTAGGGGCTCCTGAATTTCTACAACAAGTGGTTTAGAGAAAACAGCCTGATTGGAATGAGGTTCTTGACACTGTTTTCATTTTACTTTATACAAATAAGATGGAGAAAATGTTGCCTGTTCGTAGCAAAGATTGGGACAGAATAGATAGAGATGTAGGATTGTGGCTGAACCTGTCCTTCTTGACATCCCCTTCTGTAAGATGCCTTTCTCTTTGTTTTATACAATAAAGATAACGTTTATAGAGGCTTACTTCTCCTTCCCCTAAATGATAAAAGAAACAACTTTGCTTAATATAGTAAAAATTGTCTTACCTTGTTTGGTAGAAATTATCCAATTTTGACCATATCAGTAAAAGCAGATGCATACTATGCCATTATTAATAGAAGTCTAGTATTAAAGGAGAGAAATTAAAACCTATATCTACAATAAATGGCCAGACTATATCTGTTATTCATGGGACCTCATTTGAGGAGGACTAGAGATAAGTAAATGCATATTGTAAATTATGTCATGAGACCTGGAACAATAGAATGGACATATTTAATATAAAAGAAGTCTCAAACGGAATATATATGGTCATTTCTAAATATCTGAAGAGTTGTTGATTAAAAAATATATATATTTGTTATGTGTTTGCCTATTGGATGGAACATTGGCTTATTTTCAGCATTTTTATTTTATGTTAATATCTCATTTTCTTGGCCAGGCATAGTGGCTCATGCCTGTAATCCCAGCACTTTGGGAGGTTGAGGCACGAGGATCACTTGAGTCCAGTAGTTCAAGACCAACCTGGGCAAAATAACAAGACCCCATGTCTACAAAATTAAAAAATATATCAGGTGTGGTTATGTGCTTCTGTAGTCCCAGTTATTTGGGAGGCTGAAGTGGGAGGATTCCTTGAGCCTGGGAGGTTGAGGCTGCAGTGAGCTGTGACTGTGCCACTGCACTCCAGCCTGGGAGACAGAGTGAGACCCTATCTCTAAACAAACAAACAAAGAAAAAACCATTGCTGTCTTAAAAATAAAAATCGTATTTTTAGAAGTTCCCTGGGAGCTGCATGTTAAAGAGAAGCTGATTTCATCATCATCATCATCATCATCACCATCATCACCAAGGTCAATAGGTCCACTTGCTCTAGACCACATTTCCAAATAGTGTGGGGGCTGAGCCAGAAGATCTCACAGCTGCCTCTTCATATCAAGGCATTTTCATGGGACTGGGAGATATCAAAGAAGCAGTGTCATAGCCAGCATAAGAGCCTTGAACCAGTAATTGTTTCTCCTTAAAAGTCTCCCAGATTATCACAGGCATGAGACGTTAATAGACAGTTCTAATCTGGTTACCCAGAAAGAGAGCAGCCATCCAACATCACTTTGTGTTCATTATGTTATGTTGTCATATTAATGTTGGTTTACAGTTCCCTCCCTCTTCTATATTAGGGTTTTCTCTTCTTGTCTTTTAGACTGAGTATCACCCTCTCAGGGGTTATTTTGCCTTATAGAATATTTGCCCTTGTGGGGAATCTCAGAAATCATGCAATGCAAAGCATACATGATCTGTGTCCACTGACAAGCCAGCTCTTATGACTTCCCAAAAATTGTTAGCTGGTAAGCTAAGAATTTCTCTATTCTCCGTTTAAGAAATGGGGTCCCTGGGAAACCATAAAACCACCGAAAGTGGCCATAAAGGAGTGAATATATTTGAGCAGAAGAGAATGACCAGTAATCCTGAATTTCACTCAGTACATGACCACTCACGATATTTCCTTAAAAATAAACCAATAATCAGAGAGTGTAATCGCCATTTTTATGGGTTTGTGCTCTAATCTCATATGTTGACTGGCGTATTGGATCATTGCTGGAGACTGCATTAGAAGACCATTCTTCCAGTTGGTTTTGGGCAAAGACAATGAGGCTTCCCTGAAACTGTATGAATAGAGTACAAGACTCTTTCACCATGTAACATAATCCCTAGTAGAAGTTTAAAGCCATTGTAATGTTCTCCACGTTTAGCAAAGAGGTGGAGTCTACTTCTGTCTCCTACACAGTGTGGCTAGTAATATGAAATGCACAAGTGTTTCTTCAACATAATTCATCAACCTCTGAGATGAATCTACATTCAGAGCCATTTTGAAGAGTATCTGTATCCCTTAAGTTACTTGTGTTTTATTAAACATAACTTTCCATTACCTACCATACTATGTGTTCAAGTAACCATCCTTCCCCTGCAGTTTCTGCTAAATTGAGAGTTCTCTGTGCTCCTCAAGTTCTATTTCTTTTCTTACTGGGCACATAGCTAGACCTCTTTTCCCAGTCTCTGCTGTGACTGAATCTGGCCTGTAGAACGTGGGCAGATCAAATGGATGTAACCTCCAGGCCTGGCTATGAAACACTCTGCACATCTCATCACACATTTTCTTCACCCCATCTGCTGGCTGGATATGAGCAAACAGCACAGGACTGCAAGAGATGGAAAGGTCACAGATTGCAAGGATTCTGGGTCCCTGAATCACTGCATGGAGGAGAGCCACCCAGGAGAACTGCCTGACCAGAAACACGTACAATGGAATATTTCATAAAACGGAAATAAAATTGTACAGTGTTAAGTCAGTGACTTTTGAAATTGTTTGTTATAGCAGTTAGCTTCCCCTTGACTAACACATTATTTCACATAAATTACAGTGTTTATGTCTAGATTGCAGTTTACATGAATGCTAGAAATCAGAGGACACATGTCTATAGTATACATACCATAACATCCTTTGTTATAAAATACTAGAAGTGGGATAGGTAGAGCAAAAAGATTTTCTGGTTCTGTGGAATTTGGTCAGTTGAGCTAATGCTAACTAGAGGTCAGACTGTAACTGAAGCACAGATGTGAGAGGTTTTGAGGCCAGGTGGTTGCAGAAAGGGTTTTTACCCAAGTATCCTCTGGCTGTGTTATGAGGGTTATCAGAGGTGGACATACTTGTTCATGATAGACAAGACCGTAGTCAGGGAAACAACAGTGTAAGTCAAATCAGAAGACAAACATAAATCAGCAGTAGTCCAGGTGTGATGGCTCACACCTGTAATCCCAGCACTTTGGGAGGCCACTGTGAGCAGATCACCTGAGAGCAGGAGTTCGAGATCAGCCTGGCGAATGTGGTGAAACCTCGTCTCTACTAAAAATACAAAAATTAGCTGGGTGTGATGGAACACACCTATAATCCCAGCTGCTTGGGAGGCTGAAGCAAGAGAATCACTTGAACCTGGGAGGCAGAGGTTGCAGTGAGTTGAGATCATGCAACTGCACTCCAGCCTGGGTGACAGAGCAAGACTTGGTCTTAAAACAAAAAAAAACAAAAACAAACAAAAAAACCAGCAATGAAGCTGATGAGTGTGATGAGATCAGCAATCAGTCCTAGTCAGGAATATTGAGGGTGGGGTGGGCTGGCTGCCAGGAGTAAGTTGAAGTAAATGGTTCAAGGTTGAGTATATATAGATGGCACATGTATGCTGGAGATTTATGGTTCTGGTTTTCTTTGGAGCCAGTCAACCTGGTGGCTTTGAGGTAGGCTGTTTATGAGCCAATTAAGAAATAATCCCAGTTAAATATCACTTATGCTATAAGACTTATTTTCTGTACAATTTTTAAGTAAAAAAATTTTTGAAATGCTTCATCAATCAATATAAAATTATTTACATCTTTGGGCCAAAGAAACACATTATCCACTGAAAAAAAATGGGTCACAGATAAGAAATCCACTTTAAAGAAGATATTCTAGAGAAAGAATTATAGAGTGTGTATTAGATGTTCTAGAGAAGAAGAATTTTAGAAGGTATATTATAAAACATACTGGCCAAAAAGAGTTGGAAGCTCTGGGGCTGAATTTTAATTTGGCTACTAACAT
The DNA here is from genome assembly GCF_001698545.2 of Rhinopithecus bieti. Classification (NCBI taxonomy): domain Eukaryota; kingdom Metazoa; phylum Chordata; class Mammalia; order Primates; family Cercopithecidae; genus Rhinopithecus; species Rhinopithecus bieti. The sequence continues at coordinate 785,330 of NW_016806471.1, forward strand.
GCAGTGTAACCTTGGGCAAATCAGTCTTATTGGTTTCAGTTCCTTCATCGGTAAAACAAGCACATTACACCCATTACAAATCGCAAGTCATTTCCAACTCTGACATTCTACGAGTCTAAGATATTATCTTTCCTAAGTGTGTTTCTATGATGCTACAGAGGTGAAGGGAAGGGTGCTTGCCTTTCTACAGGAGACTGGACCCTGACTACAAATTTTGGTTGACTCTGGGCACAGACTGTCACCCATTAGAGAGTGCCCCTCATTCCAGTGATCTGGACAGTTCAGCCCTACTGTGCAAAGGGGACTCACACGGCAGGTGCCTCAGACAGTTTCTCTTGAAGCACATAGTCAGAGAAAAGATCGCAGGCTTCAGAAGTAGGCAGAACTGGCTGTGGATGTCCTTCCCTCCTCACCTTTTTGTATCTCAGACAAGTAATTTAACCTCTGTGATCCCTTAGGGTTCTCATGTGTCAAATCGGGATATAACCAAAGTTTCTCAGTGTTTGAGAACACAAACCACGTCCATGTTCTGACTCTCTTTGTTAATTAAGCAAATGATAAAACATTGAACAAGTTTGACAAAAATCAGACCATATTTATATATATCTACATTGAGTAAAGTAATATTTCAATTATGTAACACACAGGTAGAATATCATTTAGCACCACCGAGGTCTGTTATGAAAGTGATGGTCAGATCAAATGGCGCTTTTCTCCTTTAAACTCCTACCTACCTGTGTCCTCCTCTGCCACACATCTTCTGTGTGATAAAGGATTCAATGAGAAAATGTTTGTAAAGTGCCTGGCATGACACGGCGAGCAGGCACTCAATAAATAGTAGCTATTACACTGATGATGATGTATGGGCAAGCCTGAAGTTCAGCAAGCCCTTGCAAGCACCTCTAAGTCACCCTGGGGAGTGTGGTGTAGACTGAGTATTTGCTTGGTGCAAACCCCTTCTTGAGTCTCCATCCTGCTCTCCTTTTAATCCTCCTGGCAGCCATAAAGCATCCTTAAATGCAGCCTCTCTGAGCATGGATCTCTGGCTCCTTGGCTCTGGAGCCAGCCTCCACCTGCAGGGCCACTTGAGTCTTTCAGAAAGTATGCTAAGGATCCCTTCTGTTCCTCGGCATTTATTTACTGTGGATTATTTATTGTGGAAATATGAGATGGATGGTTAGGGAAGGAGAGAACAAACAAACTTACCTTCCTCGCTTGCCTTAACGTGTTTGAGTTCCTACTTGTATGCACTGAAATATCTATAATTTACTTTTCAGTTTTGCAATGTTTATGGCTTTTATGTCATTTGAAGGTTATTTATAACAATTATATAAGGAAGCAAAGTGCCATAAACTGAAGTAATTTACTGTAAAATATCTGAAATGCTAAAATATCAAATGGTGCATTACTGGAGTGCTAGCATTGCTCTTGGAAAAAGGAAAAGGAAAAAAAAAGTCTGAAAATATAGCCTGTACCCCATCAGCCAGTCTGTTAAATTCGTCTTGCAGATTTGTAAACTAAAGAGCAACTGGCAAGTATTAATTTAATTGCTTTGAGGGAGGGGTTGAAGTTGAGAGAACATGGCTCCCCGATCCAGTGCTTATAAACTTAGATGGATTATTTTGGAGCAAAGGGATACAAAGGTGAACTCAAGCACTGTGGGCATCAAGCTGGCCATGACCTTCTGCTCCTTCTGCTAAATCCTGATGTCCTGAATCCAGATGACAGGCATCATATTGCTGGTAGCAGGGAGAGAATTAGGGAGCAATGAGCCTGAGTCTAGTTTCTAGTTCCAGAAAGTCAATTAAGTAACTTGAGGACATCAGGTCAGTGAGTGATTCAAGTCTGGCCATTGGTCACTCCAGGGAAAGGCAGGAGCCTCTCCAACCAGGGGAAAGGCCTTTAGTCCTTCTCAAGGCTATATCCTAATAAAATGACTTTTTTCTCCTCCCTCCTTTTATTCATTGATTCAACAAAGGTTGAATACCTACCACGGGTCAGGTTTTGGAAACGCAATGGTGAGCAAGACAGCAGGATCCTTCATGGAACTGAAAATCTGGAGCCTCAATATTAAGAACTATGGAGATATGTTCACTGTAAATCTGATAATCCTACAGATTCTAGTCTGAGTGCAGAGGGAGTTAGCTTTTTGAAGTACCCAAGGAGATGATGCCTATGTTCTGGGAATATGGAAAGAGTGCTGCTTCTAGAACATGGCAGTGTGGCTTGCTTTCTGATTTGTTGCTGGAGATCGGGGTTGGTGAGGAGAGATCACTCCTCAGACAGCTGCCCCCTTACTTTGCTTCAGCTGTGGGAAGAGTTGTTGCTGGGAGTAGTCTTGCAATTCTCTGCCGAAAGTAAAACTTCTTTGTGGGCGTTTATCAACCTGAACTAGCCACAAGAGACTAATGAATTTCAGGTTAGTCTCCTCCAAGGGAACCAGGGCACGTGGGCTCTAGGGATCATCCCTCAGTTGTAAACCCTTTACTGGAACTATGGGGGTGGTAGAAACATGGAGATTTTCCGTTTCTCAAACAGGAGAGTAGGAAGGAGACATGGAGGCTTGGCAGTATACGCAGGCGACTTAGACTTTTTACTAAACATCATTTGGTGAATGATGAGGAAGGCAGCTCCTCTGCCCCCAAATCTTCCCCGTTTCTCTTGTGGTATAATTCCCCAAATCCTCCCTTATCTGCATTCCATGAAGTCAATTTTAGCTCCTCCCTGTAGGGCCTTTTGGTGTTTGTTTGTTTTAAACATAAAACTATATTATTACATTTTAAAATTATTTTAATAAAGTAAGCATATTTAAATAAATAAAAGATTATTTATTAAAGTATATATCTAAAAAAGAGCATACATGAAAATAGGTTGAATTACCACAAAGTTAACACGCCCATTTAAGTACCACTCACATAAAAACAAATAGAACATTTCCAGCCTTCCTTCAGACCCCTCATGCTCCCTTCAAGTCATAACCCCACTTCCTTTCCACAGATCATTACTATCACAATAATAGTAGAGGACATACCTTTTTGCTTGGTGTCACTGATTCAACATTATGTTTCAAAATTGTGGTTGCTAGTAATAGTAGTTTACTCATTTTCATTGCTGTATAGTATTTCATTGTAAGATCATACCACAATCTTTTTTTTTTTCCCTCAGGAAAAGCTGATTTATTACTCAAAGATTGGCATCAAGGATAAACAGAAGCTTAAGATCCATGGTAAGCTACTCCCTCAAGGCCTAGGAAAGTGCCCAAGGTGGTTGGAATCTTGTCTGCATGTACTTCACATTGGACCACAGCTGAGTGACCCTAAAAGTACTTTGCCCTGGGTTTTATATAGCCTGGGCACCATTTGTCTCGATGAGCACAAATGTTTCAGAATAAGGAGATAGCATAGATTGTTTCAGACACTTCCTCCTTATCTCAGGGTGTTAAATTCTTAGTGCATTTTTCAAGGAAGAGTGGGAAGAACTGGGTTGGCCAAGGGGACCTTTCCTCCTACAACCTCTTTACCTCCATTTTTTCTCCTTAACTCAGTTGAGTCAGGTTTTTGGCCCTACCACGTTACTGAAACAGCTCTTTTTAAGGCCACCAGTTGCCAAACCAATGGCCACATTTTTGTCTCCACTTATTCTTTCAGCAGCACTCAGCACAGTTGATCGTTGCCTTTCTTGAAATGCTTTCTTCATTTGGCTTCTGTTAAACTTTAGCCTTGGTGTACTTCTTCCTTCACTGGCTGCTTTCTCATTGTTTCCTTTGCTGGCTGGTTTGTCTTCTTGCATCTTTAAATGTTGGGTTTTCCCTGGGCTCAGTACCATGGAAAACTTCTCCTACGGTCCTCATTTCCCAGATGATCTCATTCAGACGCAGGGCTTTGAATTGTATCCATATATTCATGACCCCAAAATTTATTGTGGTGGAGACCCCCCCAGATTACAGACTTGTGTATCTAGCTGCGTGCATTTTACTTCCACTTGAATGCCTAATAGGCATGTCAAAGTGAGCTTGTTCAAAACAGAACTCTTGATACACCTCCCATGCAGAAACTGGTTCCAGTCCCAATGTTACATCTCCCTAAATGGTAGAACTAAGACTAAGAATGTTAAAATAGCTGCAGCACTTAGAACAATACTTGGCACATAGATGGTTAACAATAAATGTAGTTGAATGAATTAATAAAATTAATCTCATAAACCAGTTTCTACGTGATGTGTTGGAGTGCAACCCTGCAGGATATAGAAGGTAGGAACAAACCTTCCTCCTACTCTAACAGCTAATACATTATATATGTATGTGTGTGTGTGTGTATATATATATATACACATACACATATCAATACCCACACACATATATATATACACATACATACACATACGCAAACATACACACACAAATATATACACATATAGCTATACACACACACACACACACACAGAGAGAGAGAGAGAGGGAGAGAGGGAGAGAGAGGGAAGGAGTCCTTTCTGTGTGAGTGGAGATTAGCAACCACTCTCATTCCGTGGGCCATCTGCCAAGTCTGTGTATGGGCTGAGAACTGTTTTTTGCCATAGGCAGAGGGATTCTGCTAAGGAGACAAAAAAGTAGCAGAACTTTTAACAGCCGTGTGGGCTGATATGAAGGATCAGAATTTGGAGAAGCCTCAAACTTGCAGTCAGTCTCACCTGGGTTTCTCCCCATTGGCTTTTCTTGAGCACTGGAGTGGCATTGGAGCTTAACAGGCTGGGCTGGAAAGTCGGAGATAAATCTCCTGCAGTCTCTTGATTTATTGGAGACACAGTCTGGGTAGAGACAAAGTTCTTTACCAAAAGGGAAGAATCTGTTTTTCCAATTTTGTGCTAAAGACGTACAATTAGAACGGAATGAAACTAAACCCACAGCCCAGTGCCAGCTTAGCTCAATGTCTAATTGGTTTGAAGTGATTACTCCTCACCCATATTCATGACAAAAAAGAGCATGAACCACCTCACCTGGCTCTGACTGCTTTTACGTTTTTCTTTTTATTGTCTTTTGACCAGGATGTGCCTAGGGATGGCTTTCTTATTTTTATCCTGCTTGGGATTTTCTGAGATTGTTGGATCTATAGGTTGTTGTTTGTCGCTGCTTTTGAGAAATTATCAGCCATTATCCCTTTGAATAGTTTTTTTTTTCCTGCCTCATTCTCTTGCTCTTTTTCTTCTGAGATTTTAATTACACAAATTTCATATTGGCTGAGAGTCTCCTACATAATTCTCATGCTTTTTTCTCTTTTTTCCATTATTTTTTTTCTTTATGTACTTTATTCAGTTGGATAGTTTCTATTGCACTGTCTTTGAGTTTCCTATTCTTCTCTTCTACTGTGTTCATCCCACTATCAAACCAATTCAAGGAATTATTTTAAGTCAAAGTGAAATACACAAACATAAAAATAATAATTTTAAAGTGTACAATTCAGTGGCATTTAGTCCCATTACAGTGTTGTCCAACCACCACCTCTAGTTCTACATTTTCATCACCGCAAAAGTAAACCCCAATCCATTAACTATTCATTCCCTATTTCCTTCTACCCATAGTTACCCTGACAACCACCAGTCTGCCTTCTGTCTGTATAGATTTATCTATTCTGGGTATTTCATATAAGCAAAAGAAAAAATAAATGACATTTTGTGCCTGGCTTCTTTCACTTAGCATAATGTTTTTGAGGTACAACCATGCTGCATCATGTATTAGTACATTCACTATCTGGATCACTAGACGGTCTACTTCTACTGACTGTTTTCCTTTTCATTATAGGTCATGTTCATTTTTCTGTTTCTTCATTTGTCTCATAATCTTTTTCTTTGCTTGTTTTGTTGTGGGCAGGTCTATGCAAACCTGCCCCAAAGTTTCAAGGCTGAAAAAAAAAGGTTGACAAATCCAGTTTCTTAGAAAGAAATATTTAACAGGGACTTATGAACAGAAGCTATCTCTGTGTCTCAGGTGGCAGTGAGACAAAATGGTGAATCCCCATGCCACTACCCCCCAGGACTTGGGGCTTATATACCACAGGGGAGGGGTCATTCAGAAGGGATGTATAAGACAATGGAAGCATAATAACATCTATGTTGTTTAACCTAAGGGCTAGATTTATGGTAAGTACCTGCTCTTATACAAGGCACAAAAGATAAACAAGAAATCCTGGAGGCCTTCCTGGAACATAGGTTAATCAGAAGCCAACAGGGCAGATTAGCATCCAAGGTGGAGTTGCTTTAGCCTCCACAATGCTAAAAATTGTGTATAAAATGACTATAGAGTCTGATATACCACAATCTTTATCCATTCTACTGTTGATGGGCTGTAGAATGATTCTTGATCTGTAGTTATGATGAATAATGCTGCCATAAGCACTTTTGTGTGTATCTTTTGGTCTAGATGCATTTCTGACAGGTATACATATAGAAATGAAGTTGCTAAACCATTAGGTGTGCATGTGATCAGCTTCATTACATACTGCCAGACAGACAGCATGCTGTCCCAAGTGGATCGTCCTGCCTTTTTCTCCCCACAATTTTGAATGAGCATTGTTGGCTTCACATCTTCGTTGACCTTTGATATTGTCAGCCTTTTACGTTTTATCGATTATGGTGGATGTGTATTGGTATTAATATCTCCCAGTATTATTTTTTATAAATCAACTTTCTGAGAAATAATTTACATAAATTATATATTATTTTAAATATGCAATTTGATGAATTATTGACAAATGTAGTATATACTTCCTGGTAACCATCACCCCAATCAAGATAGAAAACATTTTATTATCTCAGAAAGTTGTTTCCCCTTGCAGCCAGTCTTTACCCCTTGACATCCAGATACCCATCCCGAGACAACCACAGGTCTGATTTCTATGACCACATGCTAGTTCTGCTGTTTCACAATTTCGTAAAGATGAAACCATGACAGTCTGTACACTGTTGGGTGTTGTATTAGTCTGTTCTTATGCTGCCAATAAAGACATACCCAAGCCTGGGTAATTTATAAAGGAAAGAGGTTTAATGGACTCACAGTTCCACGTAGCTGGGGAAGCCTCACAATCATGGCAGAAGTGCAAGGGACGGGACATCTTACATGGCGGCAGGCAAGAGAGACCTTGTGCAGGGACACTCCCCTTTATAAAACCATCAGATCTTGTGAGACTTATTCACTATCACAAGAACAGCCCAGGAAAGACCCACCCCCATGATTGAATTACCTCCCACCAGGTTCCTCCCACAATACGTGGAAATTGTGGAAGCTACAATTCAAGATGAGATCTGGGTGGTGACACAGTCAAACCATATCAGGTGTGGATTATTCAACTCAGCTATTACTTTTGAGATTCATCCATGTCGTTGTTATGTGTATCCGTAGTTTGCTCCTTTCTACTGCGGAAGAATATTCCCTTGTTGATATATCACAATTTGTTTATCTATTCATCCACTGACAGACGTTTGGGTTGTTCTTATTTGGGGCTATTATGCATAAAGCTGCTATAAATATTTTTGTTGAAGTCATTTTTTGTGAGCTTATGTTTTCATTTCTCCTGGATAAATATCTGAGAGTGGGATTGCTAAGTTTTAGGTGAGGCAAATGTTTAACTTTACAGAACACTGAAAATTGTTTTTCAAAGTGCTTCTGCCATTCGGCATTTTACCACGAATGTATGAGAATCCCAGTTGCTCCTCACCCACCATTTTATATTGTAATTTTAAGCATTTAGGTCACTGTGAAGGGTTATCGCCTTGGGGGTTCACTTTGTATTTTCCTGATGCCCTATTCAATTGAGCGTCTTTTTAGTCTGCTTATTGTCCATTTGGATATCTTGTTTGGTAACGTGCCTATCGTGTCTTTTCCCATTTTTGAATTTTGGGTTGTCTGTCTTTTTACCTATTGAATTTTAGGAATTACTTACACATCTTGGATACTTGCCCTTTGTTGGCTGTACATTACAAATATTTTCTACCAAACATCTTTTAAAAGGCAAATCCCGGCCGGGCGCGGTGGCTCAAGCCTGTAATCCCAGCACTTTGGGAGGCCGAGACGGGCGGATCACGAGGTCAGGAGATCAAGACCATCCTGTCTAACACTGTGAAACCCTGTCTCTACTAAAAAATACAAAAAACTAGCCAGGCGAGGTGGCGGGCGCCTGTAGTCCCAGCTGCTCGGGAGGCTGAGGCAGGAGAATGGCGTAAACCCGGGAGGCAGAGCTTGCAGTGAGCTGAGATCCGGCCACTGCACTCTCAGCCCGGGCGACAGAGTGAGACTCCGTCTCAAAAAAAAAAAAAGGCAAATCCCATGGAAATAGAGACCCTGCTGAGTCACAGCCACCTAAGTTAATGTTTAAAATTCATTGTGTTCTTAGTGGAGTAATTGTAGGATTTACTAAGCAAGGAAGAAAGGAGGAGGAGTAGGAGCAGATCTTACCTGAGTCATAGAGATAAAAAAGCAAACATGTCACCGCAGAGGAAAGGCTTTGGGTGTCGCCATGGCAAAACACTCCAACTCACATGCAACCATCTGTGGTTGCCTATGCTCTGAAGATTAAAGTTGAATTTGGGTTTAATAGGAATTAGTCTTGAAACTGATTAGTAAAATCTGTCATTGACTTTGTAGTGGAGAAGTGTGTGTCATTTGACAGACTAGTAAAGAACTTAGAATTTCAGAGCTCCCCAAAAGCTGGGAATTGTCTATTCTCATCCCCGACATTTTGCAGATGACAAATTGAAAATCCAGAGCCATGTGCCCAGTGTCACAACATCAGGTTTGTATTCTAAAGACTGATGTAATCTACTTTGTGTCTGAAAGATTGGAAAATACCACAAGTGCTTAGCATCTTGATAGATAATTTGTGACAATTATCAGAGAAATGTCATATGCAATCTTGTCTTCAAGAAAATTCCAGTTGAATGAGGAGGTAACATCCTTCCCCAGAATGGTATAAGAACAATGAAAGGGGCTTTATTTCAAGTGTAAACACAGAAAGTTGGACTCAGTCCAGAGAGCTCTGATAGTGACCAGCTTTGATAGTCTTGGGGAAGGCCATGCAGGTTTGACCATCAGAGTCTCGGCCCATCAGTGATCTTCAGAGCCAAACATACTACTTCTTTTCAGAGGTCAAAATACGTATTTACCTGCTGATCAGCCAAGTTCTTGAAGACCTGCCCTGGAAGTGGGTTTGCAGGCAATTTAACAGGAGCAAGTGCTTGAGAAACATGTCCATTGATAGATGGATTGTGTTTGCTGAGAATATAGGCTGGATAAAGAAAGTGCATTTGGCTTCAGCTCTATTCCCAAGAGCTGTTAGTCTAGAAGGCCGCATCCTGGAACTTGCAGGAGAGGAGGATCTACTGAGACAGGTCATTATCAAGAGGCACCAATGCTGCAGGTCAGCACTCAATAAATATGTCCAGCACTGCTAGCAGGTTTGCAAGAAGAGCAAATACTCCTGAAGAATGAGCAATAAAATGGATATTTTTATACTACTTTATTTTTATTAATGATCATAATAACAGGTGCTGCTTGTGAAGCAATTTCTCTTCTAGGCAGAGTTCTAGACACTTTATAGTTAACAAAACGCATTCACAAGCTTTCCTTATTTCATTCCACAAATACCCTATGACTTAGACAGGAAACATAATAATGTTTTTATATAACAGATAAGGAAATGGAGGCAATGGTTTTCTTTTATAAATGGCATAGAATTTGGAAGCAGACAAACCCATGCTTAAAAATTAGTAAGTTCCATAGTTCATTTCACTTAATACTCTGTTGGCTTAAGAAATAGGTATTCTAAAAGATGGCCGATTAGGAACAGCTCCAGTCTCCAACTCCCAGCGCAAGCGACACAGAACACCAGTGATTTCTGCATTTTCAACTGAGGTACTGGTGTCATCTCACTGGGGAGTGCCGGACAATCAGTGCTGGTCAGCTGCTGCAGCCCGACCAGTGAGAGCTGAAGCAGGGCGAGGCATCACCTCACCTGGGAAGCGCAAGGGGAAGGGAATCCCTTTTCCTAGCCAGGGGAACTGAGACACACAACACCTGGAAAATCAGGTAATTTCCACCCCAATACTGCACTTTAAGCAAACGGGCACACCAGGAGATTATACCCACACCTGGCCAGGAGGGTCCCACAGCCATGGAGCCTCCCTCATTGCTAGCACAGCAGTCTGTGATCTAACCGCAAGGTAGCAGTGAGGCTGGGGGAGGGGCGCCCGGCATTGCTGTGGCTTAGTAGGTAAACAAAGCCGCTGGGAAACTTGAATTGAGTGGAGCTCACAGCAGCTCAAGGAAACCCGCCTGTCTCTATAGACTCCACCTCTGGGGACAGGGCACAGCTAAACAACAAAAGGGGAAGCAGCAGAGGCCTGTGCAGATGCGAACGACTCTGTCTGACAGCTTTGAAGAGAGCAGTGGATCTCCCAACACGGAGGTTGAGATCTGAGAACGGACAGACTGCCTGCTCAAGTGGGTCCCTGACCCCTGAGTAGCCTAACTGGGAGACATCCCCCACTA